>NC_134367.1:59398561-59555436 GCF_035582795.1 Mycteria americana
GAAAGCAGTTATACCTTTTTGTATGTGCATATGTTTTGGTAGATTAATGCAGGATTATTGAATAGCTGTGTAAATTCAATAAGAATACCTAAGCTGTCAGAAACATATCTAAGTTGTCAGCAACAATAATGACGTAGACTTATGAACAATCAATACCTACTGAAAGTTTTGATTTTTAGTTAAATAGTTTCTCTGAATCATTGCAAATCCTTGCGTGGCCAGTAGTCATAATAAGGTTTTTTTTGATGGACCAGTGTGGTGAAAGGGAAAAATGAATGTCAGTGATGATTTTTTGTAACGGTTAAATAATTACTTTAGACTGTTCCTGAAATGCTAATTTTTTTTAAAGTGTTACATATAAATACAAGTCACTTTTCAAAGCAAAAGCAGCAAATGGTAACCGTTGGGTTAGAATTAATAGCTGTAGTTGGTGACAACCAAAAACTGCTCATTTGGAAGTCCATAAGTCTGAAGGCATCTTCATTTTATTTGGTATTACTGTTCCTTACCATCTTTTATAGCTAAGTAAAGACTGGCAAAGAGAAGCCATCTTTTTACTGAGTCCTCCTCCCTTTCAACTGATAAACACAGTAAATACAAAACTGAGCAGAGCTATTTATCGTGTACTTTTGCCAGTTGAAACAGTGAATGTACCTATTTAAGTAGCTCCATATAACGCGTCACTGGCATTTAAGGCATTCATTAGGTCATGATAAATAACTGTTTTTATCTGTTAGGTACGGAAAATCACTGCTTTTAAAATCTTTTTTATAGCTTACCAAAAAATTGTTTGTCACATCAAGTCTTCCTTTGGTTGAGTGATAATCCAGAGAAAACCATAACATGGCTTTTTTTTGTTAGCAGATTTTTTTGTTTGTTTCAAGAAGCAATTACAACTTATCGTGGTGAAAAAAAATTAGACTCACTAACGGAATAAAAATACCAGCAGACACAAAATGTGTAGACCCTGACCTGTAATATTCTGGAAGCAGGGAGGTTGTACGAGAGGAAGGGTCACTGCACACTGCTCCCGTTCTTAGACTGTTCTCTCAGCATCAGCCACAGGCCACTGTCAAAACAGGGATAACAGAACAGGCAGACCTTGGTCTAGGTATAGTATAATTGTGTCTAGTTATGCCTTATTTAATATGGGCCTGAAGAAAATCTCAGGGAAATTATCGGAAAGGTCATTGGGGAAAAAGAAAATGACACCTTCTCCTCTTAATGCTCTATAGAGGTCATCATAATCTTTGGCAGAAATTTGTTTTACAGGTGTGTGCCTCTAAACAGGAGACTTTCTTGAAATCCCTCCCTGAAATATCTATCATCTCCATTAGCTTTTGTGGATTCTGCAAATATTCTTCAGTTCCTATCCCCTTATTAGACTATAATTACTAAGTTAGAGATTACAAAAATTAAAATGTATCTTTTGCCCTGTGCATAGGTAAAAATGTCTCTATTACTGTTTAGTTATGGATGTAGAATTCCCTGGTCACCTTCTTCCATACAGGCAAGGATGTGCCGTACCCGGTTCTAGTATTCAGCATTCTTAGTCATCCCTAAAAATGTTCCCTACCTTAAATCAGATTCCTAGTCCTGCCTCTCTGCAGGCTTTCTTACACAGTCAAAATGGTTTTTAATTGGTTAAAATCCTCTCGGCTCCTGTGGTTTGCATTGCAAAAAATGTTGCCTGTGGAGTTCCCTGGTTTAATAGTTCAGGTCTGGTTTACAAAAGCACCTCTGCTGTTCCCCATTACAGACTGAGAAAGAAAATGTACTCAGCTAAATCTCTGTAAATATAATGATTAAGTAATTCATATATATAATCCATGAGTTGGAAATGCTGGCTTCAGTCCTGCAAATACAGATGTCTTTTCAGATGCATGCTTCTTGTTTGTTATGCTTCAATGATTGCATTCCTGTTGCAAAATATTTCTTCATCTGGGGACAGTGAAAAAGACTCAGTGCTTCTGTCTAATTTTCTATCCAGTATAAATGAATTATTTTGAGCGTCTTCTTTTGATTCTATCACTTGCGCTTACTAATGCTGAGTTATGAGAGTAGAGCCTGGGAACAAGACATTTGCAGCATCCCTGTCTTTGCCACCTGTGACAAGGTGATTTGCACCTTCCCTTCTACATCACTTCTTTTGATAAAGCGGGATTGACAAATATTTTGTTTTTCTTTGGATGTTGAAGGACAGATCCTCATGCATATTCAGTGTTACTCGATGGCTTTGTAAGATACAGAATGGCCATGGTACTGTTTCCCCCTGCACTAAGGAAAATCCTCTCCACAGGGGCAATGGAGAGCACACATACAGTTCTGTGCTAGAGGACTCTCACGGGTCCTGGTTAGCATGTCTCAAGGAAAGGAAAGAGTGTTAATAGGGCCAGAGCTATAGCGGTTAAGTCTTCTGCAGTTTTTGTGGGCCTGCTGATAGTGAGTAGTGTAAGCCCTACCCGAAAAAAATTCCTCTTTTCTCCCCAAGTTTATACACAGGTTAACCACAGCTTTATGCCAAGGTCCCGGCCCCCAGCGGACAGTGATATTTTACAGGCAGACTTGCTTTCATTTTTCTGGGGTGCCGAACATTTTGCTCTAATCAGGGAACAGAAGCTCAACTCAAAACAGCAAACCACTTGTATTTATATATGTTTTTATATATGTTTTGTCAGTATTTGATTAAAACTTACTTTCTCAATCATGCACGAGAATCCTATTGTACCAAGTAGTATATAAACACGGCATGAAAATATTGCCCTTGCTCAAAGAGGTTCTAAGACGAGAGATGGCAGGTTGCTACAGACAGATGGGGAAGTGGGTTGAAACAACGAGACAGAGCTGCTCAGCTGAAGAGGCAACATTACCAGCCTACCAGCGACTTAATCACTGTCAGGCAGCGGAAAGTTTCAAGGAGGGATTTAAAGGAGGTTAAAGAGGAGTCTCTGGGGTTGCTTACAGGGAACTCCCATTAGACATTAGAGGCAACTTTGAAGACTTCGTACCTTTGAAAATACAGCTAGTAGCGATGCAAGTGTCGTAACTCCATCAGGGACAGAAACTGTGACAAATGAAAAAAATATATAGGAAAGGAATAGTCTATATAGTGCTTTGAAAATTGAATGAAGACAAGTCAATTAAAGTTTATGCTTAAATGGGCTGCGTAGTGGTGGTATGATCAACACAGTGCCCTGGGAAAGTGATCCTTGCAAAAACAGTAGATATTGGAAGGATGCAATTGGCTTTGTTAAAAAAAGACTTTAGTGCCTTGCTGGATAGCTCTTTACTGTTGAGAAAAAGGGTCTCTGCTAAATCATGTGTGAAATGTAGGAAAAATCCACATACCTTTTTTTTTTTTACAACTGCAGTTCAAATAATTGTTCTTATTTCTATTTTCTTTCAAATCAAACATAAGTTACTTTCCTGTGTTACTTAAAAACATCAAATTAATGTATTTAGGTTTTTCCCACATATTTGTACTCCATTATGACTAAAGCTATAACAGAGACTTTCTTATCATTCAGGTATTCCTACAAGATCAGCATGAGTACCTTCACAGAGCTATTTTCCTCATACTTTATAGGAAAAGTAGTTTTCTGGCATACCACTTTCCATTGAGGTAAACAATTTGTATTGAATTTAGCAAATTGTTTTGACTAAAAGGATTTGAAAAAGTGAAAACGTCAAAATAAAAACTTCTCCAGATCTCTAGAACAAAGTATTCCCATTTCTTATCTCAAAATACTATTTTCTGAAGTTAGTCTTTATTTCTCAAGTATTTAACAACAAAGCGAGTTTCAGATTAAATCAAATTAAATGTTTTCTTGACCTGAAGCACCTTTGCTCTAGTTTTGTTTTTTTTAATTCTAACAATTTTTTGGCCTAGTTTGTTCATCTGGTCTAAGAGTGAGGCCTTTTTTTATTTTCAAAGTTTATTATAAAAGAGTATTGATCTGTCAAACATTATAGTGTGATGGTGGCTCAAATTTACACTGGATACAGAATTGCTATGTAAATTGTCTAGATTCTTACTGTATCAAATATCTTTGGATACTACGCATCAGGGCAGATGAGTATAATAGTTCTCTAATTTTCATATGCTCGTTTAGCTTAAGTTTATGTACATACTGGATTTTGGGTGATCTAGAAGTTGTATAAAGCAATGAAAAGCACTTGTATATCAACTATTTATTTTTGTCTTCTTGTTTGTCTATCATGAGAACTCTTATGCTACCCCCAACAATAAGAGTGCTTCATAGTTTTTAATCTTTAATTCACCACCATATGGGATATATATTAGCCAAAACTGTCAATAGAAAAAGTGTAAATTTATTACGGGACTACTTTTGTAAGCATGAAATGTATTTAAGAAAATCTGGCAAGAATCCACAAATCTATTTTTATAGAACTAAGGGATTTTGTAAATGGTATGAAAAAATTGAAGCAGCGTAGGCCTGAGTACTATTCCTCATGTGTAGCCCACACACTAATAACTATGCAAAAAATGTTTCACTCATGATGCAAGTCCATCTCACAGCTCTGCAACAAGAAAATCAGCACTGCTCTCTTTCTTTGTTTTTAAAGCATCCACATTAAGTGCAAATTATTCTCTTGTGTCGAATACTGAATTGCTGCAAAAGCTCTTTGGAATAGAAGCGTCACCCTCTTTCTTTGCTATTTTCTGCTATCTGTGAAGATGGTTCTGCATCTTCTAAGTAGCGCACATGTGTAGAGCTGATGTAGTGGGAATAAGGAGTGCCATGTCTGATTCATTAGTTGCAATTACTTATCATTATTCATTATTTATTTTGATTTATAATGGATAAAAAGAACCTACCCAGGGCCATTTTAGCATGAATGATAAATGGAGTCTCATAAAACGATTAAACTGGCAACTACTGCTTGTCTCTTAAGTGGACAATAATTAATGTAAGATTGAGAAAATTCCAACCAATGCTTGCCTTAGTCTTTTTTATGCCACTCTAATTACAAAATCTGGCCAATCTTCCCCAAAGCTAGGAAACCTCTGGAAAATTTTTAGCAAATGGTGAAGAAACAAATTAAGGCCTTGTATAAAATCAGGCACTTTTCTCATCACAGTCAGTAAAACTTATTCTTCAATGTCAGCAGTCAATTCAGTCCAGAGTCTGCAGGGGACTAAAAACCTGTCACGGAAAGGTTTGAGTGAAAAACACTTTTGTTCTTGCTAAGGGTGTCTGTCAGAAGATCTAGAACCTCTTCTACAAGCTGGAAATGGTCTTTCATGATACTAATGTAGTATAGTTACACTTTGAATAACTAAAATTCCCCACCAAAACCAGGAAAGGACATCAGCTATTAGGATGTCAGGACATAGTTAAATACAGTAATACTGTATACCAATTAATTCAATGTTTCCTAAAGCATTTATAGTGAAAAGTTCCATATATATACATATACTAGTATTTTTCAACAACCTTATATCAGAATTATACTGGAAAGGGAAAGTATGTCCATAGTTCACATACTTTCACTGATTCCGTTGCTGTTGAGCATTTAGGTGCTACAGTATTTCAATTTCTATCTGCCTAGTAAAGCTATTAACTTTGTTCTCCTTTGTAAAAGGAAATCCTGGTGCCTAGGAAAGCACATAAACATAAGCAAACATAATTGGGCTTGCGGTCACCAAGAAAGCAGTTCTAAATATCTTCAATTCAAAGATAAAAAGTTTAATTTACCTATCATTATGCAAGTATTCTTTCTCTCTTAGGAGCAAGAAGAATTTCTTGAAAAGGGCTGCCTGCATGTCCTGTGGCAGGCACATCCTTATGAAATCCTTAAAGGAAATTAGCTGTCTATTGTTGGTTGCAGTGATTTGCGAGCGCAGCAGTTCTCTGTATTGTGACTCTCAGTACATGAAAATGTGAAGCAGGATTTATCCTTGGCAGACAGGCTCCAATGAAGCCAGGCCTCAGTATTTTGTGAAATCGTAAGAGCTGGAGGTCTTCACGTCTGTGCCTCGAAGAGAAGTGAAATTTAGTGACCAGTCACATGTGGGACATTCCTTTGGTAAGATGAAGTCAGTATAGTTGTAGGTAACAGGATTAGGGGTATTTTTGGTCAGTAAATCTTGGAAGGGACAACATATCCCCTGGTGCCTCCCTGAGTCTTTCCATTGCCCATTGTGGTCTTCAAATGAGAACAATAGGGGCACCCCTCAGCTTGTGGGAACACCATGCATCCTTCTTCTCTGGCAGTCACACAACAAAAAATGGTGTCTTGTTAATCAGAATTATCTGTCAATGTATACACATCACCTATACAACAGGACATTGAAAGGATTCTACTCAGTCATGTAGGAAGGCAGTATGTCTTAAGCGTGCTGGTGAATATATGTAAGTATAATAATATTAGTTATTCTATCAGCTGTAGAGCTAATGAGAGTGCCTGGTTTCCTACAGACTTTTGTCCTTTAATCTCTCAGATCTGTCTTCCATGGCAATAACATCTGTTCCTTCCTGGGTCTGTCTGTGACACCCCTGCAGATAAAGCATTTTGTCATTAGTCTGCAACTAGATACGTGCAGATTGCCTGGCCCAGCTGCCTTCAGATGGGGTGTGTAGCTGTTATATTCTGCCTACCTTCCTCTCAGGAAATTGTATCTCAGGATGTAGCTTTGTCCACAGTTATCTGTTAACCTCCCCTTTTTCTTGTCTCCAATTTTATAAAATCTTTTAGGAAGTCAAATTCTCTTTGAGCCTTCTACCCTTTTGCTAAATCTACCTGAAATCGGCCCACTGGCTCAAAAGTTATTTGAGGGATGACAGGGAAAGACAAGAAGATAGCATAAGCCTTCTGTTCTGAGGCATTTTTAAATTAAACCTTTTTCTTAGAAGTCTAACTTTAAATATATATCTGAAATATCTTAAACTTATATGATAAAATGTGGTAATATTTATATCTATAATCGATAAAAGGAAAACAATCTGTATTCAGTACATTCACAAATATGTGTAGGATCCACTGTATACTGTTTAGTCTGCAGTCTTCACCATATTAATCCCGTAAGTAAATTTATGAAGCTCACTCTCCCAACAGGAGTAGCATGATGTTTGAATAATTTTTTTCAGCAGTATCTTGCTTGGATGTTTTTATTACCGTTTATTGACCAACATACAGGATTTCGATTAACATATAGAATGCCAGGATTTGCACAGAGTTTATGTAAAAGTGAGAGAAAGGGTTGTGACTTGTGTCCTAGAATCATTGCAGAATAGGCACTCAGACCTCTGCTTTTTTATAGCTTGCCAAGTTTTCACACTTTGTGTATTCCAGGACTCCTCTGAGTAAAGGCTACTGTTGTAGACTTCTCAGTCACAGATTTTGCTGTATAAAGAGTATAAACTGGAAAGCTGCTACATTTCTGTTACACATGCCTAAAAGCACAGATTGTAGAGGAGGTAAAGAAAACAGTAATGCAGATGAGAATAACTGGCTTTATTTAATACTAGATAGATTTTTTTCCCTCTGAATTAAGAGTTAAATTATGCATAGACAACATAACAGATTACTCCCCTCTGTGCCCTGACACTTCATCACTTAATGCATAGATAGGTGGAACTTCAGAAATAAATTATTACCATTAAAAAAAAAAAAATCAAGTGTAAGAACTTGATTACCACTGCAAGACTTGTCCTAATATTAAGTCTGCAGCGTGTGCTGCATATAAATGCCTGGTTTGTGTGGTAAAGGGCAAGATGGACAGCTCTGCTACCATGAGCTTACTAATTAACCAGCATTGGCGATATCCTTGTCATGAGAGAATAGTCATCTCCAGTATAACTAGGAAGCAAATGCTTTTGCTGCTTAGACCAAAAGATGAATACAGAAGCAGGGTGGATGCCAGTGGAACAAAAGAAAAACAGCTCACAGAAGACTATTAGGTGCCAAGAATACTTTTTCATTCTGTATCAAGAGTTTGGGCACTATACCATTACTAGACTTACAGGTTTTTTACTAGTAGCCCTCAACTGAATGGACAATGAAAAAGTAAAGCAGAAAGGAAGAGCTTAAGCAGACAGTGCTGCCAAGGTCCATTAGTTTTATTCTATATAATCAATTTTCTGCTATTCTTCCGACATCTTATTTAATGCTTCCAACACTTGCAATAATTTTTGCCTGTGCCTTCTCTTAAAATGCATGTATTTATATGCAACAGTGAAAATAAGTTAGGGAATTGTTAGAAAATGAATGTTTTATGATCAGTTGTGATAATTCTGGTTTGTTTTATTTTATTAGAACAGTCTTAGCTGAAAATCAGACAAATGTAATACAGTTTTCCCAGCCAGTCTCATTTTCCTTACTGGGGCTAACAACACATTTGTGTGTGAACACCTGTTTTTAATAAATAATTGAAGCTGCTGATCTTATGCTTTTCAGAAGTGTCACACTAAGATAACTGATATTGGAAATGTACTGTGAAGCAAGCTTTAGATTTTAAGAAGCCAGCTATTATAATAGCTTTTAATAGGAATCATAGCAGTTAAAGGAAATTAGCTATCTATTGTTGGTGGCAGTAATTTGGCAGTGGTGCAGTTCTCTGTATTATGACTCTCAGTACATATAACTGTATTTCCCACCATTTCTATCCCAGCCAGCTGATAAGGCTAAGTAATTGAAAACAAAATAATCCAATACATTTCTACTTGTGGGAAATATAAATAATTTTTCTGTTTTGAACATCACAAAGTATTAAAAAAGATAGTATTTTAATCCTGTGAGGATGCAGATTGTAATGATAATTCCTAGAATAACTGTTGTTTTTCTTGTAAGGAGTATGGATCCCTCAAGCAAAGAAATGTATATACTTTTTTTTCTTTGTTTTTTTTCATGAACGACAAAAGAAGTCTTTTTAGCCTACAAATGTCGTTCAGTTATTAACAGTGTAATGCCTGGGCCACCCAGTCACAAGCTCACAGCTCCTTAGAGAGCAGTTATACCACATGAAGCTCTGCTCACGTCAGGGAAGATCTCCACTGACGACAGGGATGTACTGCCAGGCAACCCTTTCCAGTCTAGTGGGTTTTATTCGGTAGAATTTGTGCACAGTTTTCAATAAAGACTTTAAAAGGGTCTTTAGTAAGTGTGTACTATTGTGAACTTAACAGGGAAAGGATAAATGTCCTTAGGCCCAAGATACTAATTATTTTCATTTGTGTAGAGTATGGGGAACATTTTTGGCAGTAGGAAAATTGCTCACTAACCCTGCCTACAGTATTAAGGAGAGGCGTACAGTTTTCCTAAGAACTCTCTCCCTTTGCTGTCACAATTAAATATCACAATCTTTATCATTTACAATGGATTTTAGTGCTTCTTGTATTGTATTTACTCCTGAGCTATTCCTCTGTTTTACCCTACCCTGGCTTTGTACAGCTTGTATAAGAGGTTAGTAAAGCTATGTGTCCCATCCAAAGGGTCTATATATGTGTCCTTCCTGTATCTCGACCTCCAACCAAGGTGGGATCAACATGAGTATCAGCCACGCATTTCCAAAGACAGAAAACTTGGGTTCATGAGCCATAATGTAGTCTATTTAGATCCCTAGTTTCTACAATTAGGGGACCAGGACCAGAGCATACAGCTGCATCTTAGTCTAGATAGAGCCTTGGAGAATTTTGGCTTAACCCTGTTGTTGTTATTATTCATTACCTTTTAAAATACTTGTTCTCCTCAAAACAAATGTGATAGAATGGTCATAGCAATTAACGGTACTCAGTAATAAAAAAATCTCCAGTAATATTTACAGTGGAAGCATGAGCACTCCACTATTATCTTTGACTAAAGTTTATAATTGTTAATGTGATTTCTAGATAGCTAAACTATAAAATGGCAAGCACAGAAGTGTTGCAGGTGCAGGTTACACATCATATAAATATTGTTTAACTCCTGAGAAACAGCCAAGAGAAGAAAGGAGAAAAATAACCACATAAGAGCCCTATGAGTTAAATGAAGAAAGGCTTCCACTCCTGAAGACATGCAGTTCATGCAATTCAACAAGAGGCAGTCCACTCCTTTTTAAGTCAGGTATCTAGCTCACCACTACAAGTATGGAGAGACAGTAGTCAGTATTTGGTGGTATGGAGAGACAGTAGTCAGTATTTGGTGCATGTCTCCTTGACCTTTATTTTGCATAACCTACTGTGGATGTGCACCTGACAGGGTGTGGGTTGTACCCATGCTTACTGCTTTACTACTGCTACTTCTGACCTCCTTCACTGTCTGGCAGAGAGAAGCCCCACGTACGAGCAATGGCAACCTGGGTTCTTGTCTCTATTCATTTCAAGAAAGATTGAACTCATCATCTGATGTCCTAATACCTATTCTGAGTGAGCACGTGCTCCTCCCTCCATGTTATACGTAGGTCACAGTGAGTTAGAAGCACAGAAGTTGTGACGGATAGCTCGTTGGAGGGGGGCGAGTCTCTCTTTATATCTGGGGAACTTAGAACAGGCATTACTGGGGTTCCAGGTCAGGCCCACGAGCAGGAACATATTCTACTTAGGACTGCTTTAGACAAAGAAATAGCACGGCAGCAGCAGCCAGGAGCCAGCTCAGTGCCAAACACTTTGCTAGAGTTATGTTTCCTGATGCTCCTTCTGGTCTTCTGGCTCTTGACTGCTCCCTGCCTGGCTACCCACAGTCTAGCTGAAAGGGGGAGGGTGGAAGACACATTCACCCCGAGTTAGAAAGTGGACTATATTAGTGTGTGGACCTAGATGAATTTGAGGTACTTAAACAGCAATTTAGATAGGCGGATCTGGTTTGTTAAATGAGCATGGAATGATGACTTCTCTCCCACACCTGGAAATGCATCTACCTGAACAGGATTACAGCTGCTGCCCACACTTTCTCCCTTCTTTGTCAGTGATAAGGAACTCTGGAGTCCTTAGCAGATGGTCTAATACCTTGATGGATTGCTGAATTAATATTTACCTGAATATTTAATCTGCTTTTCTAACTTTACTGAAGTTTTATATAATGTCCTGTATTAGCAACAAAATAAACATATTGGCAGGTTAAGATTAGGTTAGTATAATCTATTGTTAGTAAAAGGACTAGCTTATAGAAAACAATCAGTAATTTATAGTAGCTGTATGACATGATAAACAGTTTTAGTGTAGGACGCTAAGGGAAAAAGACAATAATGTTGATATTAAGGAAAGTAGAAAGCACAATATTTAGGGGATTTTTTAATGCAGAGAAACATTTTACATAGTTTTTAAATTATCTGTATATATGAAACAGCCTTTGTGTGATGAAACACACACATAGTAAATCTTGTGAATCTCACATAGACTTTCATGTATGTTCCTCCACATTAATGTATTCCAGGTAACTGTTGCACAAGTTTTTGGCTCTTATTTCCTTATACAGTGGCAAGGATAGCATACTAGGAAATCAAACGTGTGACTCCATTAGTAATACCAGTAAAGTAAAAAACCACCGAAGGACCAGGTTTTTAAAGGTACTTAGATACTCTTTGTTTTCACTGTGGGCCAGATAAAGCCAATGGTAGCTTAAACCTGCCCAGTTTCTTTGACATCGATAAATTTTCATGTGATAATATTGGCAGTAGACTTCCATCATTTTGTTGAAAAAGGACAGCAAATATCAGTTTTGGCCTAGGTATTAATCTTTATTATGGCAGTCATTCCAAACCACTGTTTCTAGAAATCTGAAAATTGTGTCCCCTCAGTGTATGTCTGATGATTACAACTGAGACGAAAATTTGGGACAACTGACAATTCTGTGAGTGTATTTGGGTATTGTAGGTGAAGTTTCATGCCTATTGAATGAGATGGGTTGCAAATCCATTTGTTGCATTATTCTGTGTGATTATCTTGAGAAGAAATACATATGAACAGCCTTCCCTTTAAACTAGGGGGGGGGGGGGTGAAAATTGTATTAAATTCCTTTCCTTTAAGCCTGTATGAGAGCTCCAGAAGACAAGCAACATGTACAGAACAATCCCATGTAATACATAGGTCAAATTGCTTCATACACAGCTGTAAGTGAGTAAGGGTGCTTACTAATTATGGTGCAAATGATTATAGAAGAACTATAGCGATTAGTGCAAAATAGAACAGAGGCATCTGACAGAAATGAACACTGTACTCAGAAATGACAGCATGAGAAAAAGCCACTGTCTTGGATTCTTATTCATAGGTTAGTCAGATAGTTACAGTAAATATTTTTCATATTTGTCAGACTAAAATGCTGTGGAGTTTATTTTTAGAGTATTTATGATTTATTTAGAATTAAGACCTATAATTTCCAGCAGCTGTCGTTCTCAGTATAAGGATGCCAGTGCTTGTGCCCAAGTGGCAGTCTCATTAACAAAAGCTCTGCTAATTTGCATATCAGCATAAATGTACTATAAATCGTCTTTTGCTGTAGTCTAGATAACATTTTTAAAAGACTGCTGCTATCTTGGGCGGGGGAGAAAATTCTTCAAGAATGGTCTGTTGGGACCTGTAACCATGGTAACTAGAAAGCCGACTTGCAATAATTTGTTGTAATTTAAGAAATCTAATACTGTTTTACTTTTTACTTCAAAAAATATAATGGAATCTCCAATAAAGAATCCATACTAAAAGGTGTGCTTCTACCTAGTGTTGAAATTCACTAAAACTGTATTTTTGGAAAATAATGTGGTTTATCTCTAATATTTAAATAAGTTTTTGTTTTCAATTGTAAGTCAAAAGATTTTATCATGATGATACTACCTATGAAGTTGAGTCCCTCCTAGTGAGTATCCTAGTGAGTCTTGCTCCCTCCTAGTGAGTACCTAGGAAATATTTGCATAGGGCACTTTGAACAACACTCTAATGAAAATTCTAGCTGCATGCCCTTGCATGTTCTCCTTCCACCATTGACAATGCCATAACCTTCCATGCTGTTGTTATATTTCCACTTTGGGCAGTTGTTTTGCACCGGTACCTAAAACCTACATCCAACACCGCTAGAAAGGGTAAAAACTGAAAGCTAGCACTGAGAGTAGCCCTACCTCCCCAAGCGCTGTCTGAGCAGCTGAATGGGAGGGAGCGATTCCTGCGAATCAAGACTCTTTTGGAAACAGGGAAAGAAAGGAAACAGAAATGTTAAGTCAACTCTTCCCAGACTGAAAGAAAGAGTTGCTCTCTTTAATTACGTTTTAGAATTTGAGAACTTTGAAGTCAAGGATTAGCAACCTTCCTACTTCGGGATTTAAATAAAATAGCTAATTAGCCCCTAAGAGAGAAAAGGAGTCCCATGAAGTTGAGCTTTTGGCTTTGTTTTATGTTTCCATGACCTCTGAGGATTATGAAGGTTTTGTTTTGGAAGTACAGGACCATTTTGTGGGAAACTGTAACTCAAGCGGATTCCTGCATGAGCTGATTAGAACCTGTGGTGTCTTTGTGCAGAGATTGACCAAGTACAGATTTCTAAGAATTAACGCCCAGATATTGAAACAAAATTACTTCTGTCAAATGCTTGGACTCTCAGTGCTTGCTGAACAAAACATATATTCTTCATATACCTTTCAATTATAGTAATTGCCTTGTTCAAGTAAAGACATTTTTATATTTTGCTCATACTTCCAAGGCAAGGATGACATTTACTGTTAATTCTTGAGGGAAAGACAAATTACAGTCTCTTATTATGCCAGCCCTTTCTCTGACATTCTTTGCAAGATCTCTCTTCTACTGCAGTTGTGAAATACCAGCCTGTTTCAGTCTCTGAAGTTCACAGGTGGGTTCAGACAGCATACACACAACCCTTAATCCCAATATTTGCAAATTTAATGGAAAAAGCTTTTGAATACGCTGAGTTTAAAAAAGGGTGAACTTCATATCACTATTTGTCACGTCCACATCAGTAATTGATGGCAGTTTCAGAAACCACCATTAACTTAGAATATCACAAATGAAATGGAGAGTTTTCAATATCAATCAAAATTTCAATATAGGAATAGATTGAATAGTTTCTATGTTGAAGCCTATCCACTTGAAGAATCACCCAAAAGGCAAGCTGTCTTTTTTAGAATGTATATTCTTTGAAGCATCTTTCTTTCTATCAAGAGTGAATATATGATATAAACTCAGGAAGATCGGTTTCTGTAAAATATATCTAGATTTTATGAGAGAGTCATAATGGAAGAAAACAAAGTGATGCAATTAGTGCAAATCAATCAGCCTGAAGCTATAAGAACTAAGAATATCTTCTACCCATATTTCTACTCTTCAAAATTTAGCACTTTCTCCAACACAGTTTCATTTGGGATCTCCTTACAAATGAACCTTGAAGTGTAGTTCAATGTCATATATAACATTTTGTCAATAAATATCTTTGAAAATCAGTATGACTGTGAGAGAAAATGTCAACAGGATTTCTCCTGCAGGTGCATACCTGCCATTCTGCTAAGTTCTAGCTCTTCTTGGAGTTCTTTGAATTCCTGTTTTATTATGTTCTTTTTAGGAAAAAGGCTTTCTTCTATGGTAATTATAATCTTGAGACAGCTCAAAATATTGAACTGGTTTAAAAATAACACTCCCTTAATAAAGAAAGACCTGAGTCAAAGGGTAGTATATCATTATGTAATTAAAAGGTACATAAAATATTCATATGCACAAGAGATAAGACTTCAAAAGTTCAAATTTAACTTTTGAATCTTGATTTTTGATGAGGGAAAATTAATTTTGCATGAAAGTAGAATCTTACATGGAACTTAAAAAGAAAAAAAAATAATCTCCATTGCCCTTTTTACAAAAATACCTGGAGTTCCAGTTTTGGGGGTTTGTTTTGGTTTATTTTTTTTAAACCATCTTAGTCTATTTTTATGCTATTCTTATTTCCCCTTTGGGTACACGGTTAATTTAAAATGAAATTGTTCTAATTTAAAGTCAAATTGCCCTCCTTTTCTCTATCATAATAAAGCCTCTTTGTCTCATATAACCTTTCTCCAGAAGAAAGCTTTTACATTATTGTGTTTCAACAATGAGTCCGGCTTCATATAAGCACATTGTTTGAAACAACAACAACCAGAAGCTTCATGAACTACTGAAAGTATAGATTTTTTCTACAACTAGAGAGGAAAAACATCTTTTCTATAAATAGTATTCAAAGAATTTATTTTTTCTGCTGCTCTTAGCTGGAATGTGTCTTGCTCCTGACAGTATTGCACCTGAAACAAAATGTACTTGGATAATCTTCTATACTAGGTTTTACCAAAATTAGTTTAAAGAATGATAATCAATTTAAAGTTCTGTCAACCAATTATCACTTTTTTCTCAAAGTCTGGGAGAGAACATCCTGCTTGAAAAAGCTACTGGTGTCTCCACAGGGTGCTGTCTTTGCTGCTATATTTTTGGACCAACCCACCATCCTCCCTCCCTCCCAGTTTTCAGGTGCCAATACCCACTCAAAATCTGTGATATGTTATCAGTAAGGTAAATATCAGAAACCAATTCAGGTGAGATAAATGTGGATAGTAGGAAAGGAAGGGTTTATGGCAGCACTGTTTTTTGTAGTTGTGGACAAGGTATATGAGAAAGGAAAGGTCAGATAGGGTGGGGGAATGTGAACTCAACATGAAGAGGACTGGTGTCAGGAGCTAGAAATATAGATCAGGAGGACAGAGGAGGAAGGCATCAAGCATAAGGTAAAAAAACAATCAGCAGCAACAGGAGTGATTGGATGGCATGGATGCTCAGCAAGTCTACAGATGACTCTACCTCGGGGAGAATAGTTGAACTGATGGACGGAAGGGCTGCCATACAGAGGGACCTCAACAAGTTAGAGGAAGGGATTGACAAATCTCATTCAAGTTCAACAGAAACAAATGGAAAGACTTGCTTCTAAGATGGAATAACCCATGCAGCAGCACAGTCTGGGGACTGACTGGGTAGGAGCAGCTCTGCAGAAAAGGAGCTGGGGGTCCTGGTGGACACCAAATTGAACATGGTTCAGCAGTGTGACTTTGTGGCAATGAAAGCTAACACATATTAGTAGCCCTATCGAATAATGGTCAATATTAGCAAGAGTGGGGTCCGCAGGTCAAGGAAAGTGATTATGCTTTTCAACAAAGGACTGATGAAATTACATCTAGAGTACTGGTTCCAGTTTGGGACTCTCAGTCGAATAAAAACATTGACAAACTTGAGAGAGTCCAGAGGAGGATCACTAAGACTGTTAAGTAACTGCAGCACTGGACACACAGAAAAGGCTGAAGGAGCTGTGGTTGTTTAGCCTGTGTCTAAAGGAGAAGAGATGTGGAAAGGGAATATAACTGCACTCTTTACTCCCAAATGCAAATAATAGACAGTCGCTGCAAAAGTCACTGCACTCTTTGTCACTGCAAAAGAAGAACAGTTGCAGGTTGCACCAATGGGAATTATGATGAGTTATGAGAAAAATGGGTCTTACTGAGAGTGGTTTGACAGCAGAGCAAGTGTTCAGAGAAGCTGTGGAATCTCCAACCTTGGAGATTTTCAAAACTTAGCTGGAGACTGCTCTGTGCAACTTGATCTAACTTTGAAGCTATCCCTGCCTTGAGCAGGAATTTGGACTAGATGACCTTCAGAGGTCCCTTACAAATTACTTTATCCTATGTTTCTATGATTCTGTCTTTCTACCTAAAAAAAAAAAGGTTTTTTTGTTGTTTTTTTTAAGTTTATGAATTGTGATTGCAAGCTGCAACTCCATACATGTAAAAATTCCATATCTCAGTCAAGTCAGGGGTGCTGACTTAAGTCTGTGTGCCTTTGTATTTTTGACATGCTACAAAACAGTAATTGGAAAACCTGCTTTAGAAAAGCTGAAACACCTCTGCATTTCTATGATGCTACATTTTAGTACTCCTTGCCTGAAGCGTTTAGCTATTGTAAGCAAATTATACTCTGCCCAGTGCATAATGACTGTATATGTAATAAATGTTCTGCTGGCCTGCTAGTTGGCTGTAGTTGGCAATCTTGTATTCTGTCACTGCACAGCTGGCACTGCATTTCAGGGAGGTATATGACGGACATCTCAAATTTTTGACCTACTGGAAATTTTCTTTAAAAGATATTAATTTACATCTCTACTTTATAACGAACCACACAAAAATATTTCTAGAGATGAACTTTTACTAAGTAAGTAAAGTATAAATGGGCAACTGATTGTCAGGTTGCAGTAGGATATGCACATCACTGGCATTGGCAACTAGTCAAGCTGACATCAGTGAGTCCGTGCACACTGTGGACTAATCTGCTGTAAAATTGTGACTATAACGAAAGCAAACTAGTTCACAACTTTTTTTTTTTTTTTAAATACCTGCTAAATTGCTGTTCATTTAGAACTGTACAAGTACTTTTGACTCATTCACATCCTTAGTATGTACCACGTATGTACTCTTTACCAAACCGAGCCATTATCTGATTTGGGGGGAGGTCATTAGTGGTTAGGAGTATATATTCTTCAGGGAAATGAATATGGTTCTTCCAGGGGAAAAAAGGTTTTTGTAGTATTGTAGACTAGTTTCTAGAGGACTGCTGTATAATAATAACTTAGTGCTGTGTTTTGCTTCTGGTGAAATTCTACTGCTCCAAGTTCCATTCCTGCCCTGACTTGGTTGAAAAGTTTTCCCTAGTCTTCAGCAGTCTGTTGTCCTAAAATGATGCCATTCAAATGGGAGCTATCAAGGTTTTATTCCTGGTCTAGGAGATCCATGGCATGGCCTTGATTCCATATACTCTGAGGCATTTAACGATGCAGCAACTTCATACCCTCAATTAGAATTCTACTTGCATATAGAGAGATTCCCTGAATTGTCATATCCTCAAATCGCATCTCCTCTGTTACGTAAATGAAGTGTAAAAATGGCTTACAGCTCCTGCAACATGCACTGCTGTACAAAGAGCTGCTCATAAAATTACTGAATAGAATGAATGGATTAAGAACATTCACGCTGTTACTTTCAGTGGATTAAATCTCCGTGCTTTTTATTTCAAGTTAATCAGCACTTTGTACTGCAGGACGAAAAACCAACAACCCTGTTCACTAAGCCTCAATAGTAAGAATCATTATCATGCCAAAGAACTTTCATTGCCATGAATAAACTGCTGAACTTTTAGAGATGCCAAGTTGCACTTCCTAAGTATGTACTATTTCTGTTCTTTTTAAAGTGAACATAGAGGCTTATTAAATGATGTATTCACAAGTTTAGAATTGAAAAAGTTTCACAAATAATCTAAGCCATGTTATTTATTCTGTCTAAATTGTAGTACACACTCTTTATAATACACCTTAATATACTCCCACACATGATATTAATTTTTGCTGAAGGTGGCTGGATGACATAGTGTGGTTTTTTTTCAAATTGCATGTCTTAATAAAGAAAGAGACTCTGGGTTTGACTTACTGAATGCACAAAAATCCCATACTACTTTGTGTTTTACCCTAAAACACTTAAGCATGTAAGGAATATTTTTCATAAAGACAGAAGACACACAAATGTGAAACCATAATAGAAGCCCTTGTGCAACATTAACTCTGACATGCTACGTGAGGTGCCTCTCATAACTATTATATCTTATACATATTGTAACTTTTCAATTGTAATTTTTATTTACAAACTGTAGGCAGTCTTTTGAAAAATACGTACCTGCTAGTTCTTCCTAGCAGAAGGAAGTATAACATTGGCTATGCCCTTATTAAAAAAGCATAATAAACTTCAATTATTTTCTCTAATAAAGGCTCACAGATGTGCCACATCAGTATCAAAACCTGAAGAATGATGAATAGATGATTCTAAACAAGTATCATGTGTCTAATACCAATTGTATCAAAATTGCCAGATCTTTTCAGGGTATTGCTTATTTTATCAGACTAATTTTAAAAGGAGGGCTGAGGGCTTTTAGGAGTTTTAAGCCAAGGCATGTTTATGGCAACTAAGGTATTCTGGAAATACTATAGGAGTTGACATCATTTCTACTTCACCTGTTCTCTGTATCCCCCTTTTCATCCCCCTCTTCTAGAAGTAAATGTTTCCCTTGTCAAACACCTTGAGACTAAATCCCTGTTTGGGCACTCAAACAGGTGATGTTTCTGCTCAGTCTGTACCTTATGCCACAAAATGGAAGAGAGCAGGGAGAATCTACACCTGTTTCTCCTCACCATGCATAAGTAATTATTTCAAATTACCTTGGGTAGAGTCTTGGGGACACTCAACCATCCCAAAACTCTCATTCAGCTATTACTAGCTGCCCTCCCCAGATGAGTCCTTCCCCCTTTCTCCCTGAAGTGAAATTTTGCTTGTAAGAATGACCAAAGTTACAGTCATAGCTTGTGTAGGGCCAAGACTAAGATTTTTTTACAGTTTATAACTACATTATATTTTATTTAGAATATTTCCTTAGCTTGAAAACTAACCTAGGCCATAAAAAGAAAAAAAAAAAAAAGGTCTATAAATGTGAACTAATTTATGTGTAATCTGAAGAAAGCTCTATATAGGGTCCATAATTTAAATGCTAGAATTGCAAATGTCTGTCAGTAAGGTAAGGTCAGCTAGGTAAGAAGTGTTAACAAATGGTCCAACTAGAAACCCCATACACTTCACACATTTGCTGTATGAGGCACTGCATGAGACTACCGGATGTTTGAGATCACATTCAGCAAAGTTGAGATCTCTAAATTCTCAGTTCAGATAGGGTATTAGTTTGCTCATGCGACAAAACTAGCTAGTACTAATGTAGGGCCATGGTGATCATCCTTTTAACCCCAGCTTATCCTCAACAAACCTCTGCATGGAAGTATAAACAGCTGCCAGGAAAGATAAGAAGAGAACACATTCTTCTGGCTTACAGCTCAGTGTGCTTCCCATAGGCTTCAGGGCATTTAGTTCTTGGAAGCATGTAGCTGAAGGGTACTAATTTTGTCCTGGCTAACCAGACAACAGACAGTGGGATTTGTTTGAAGACCTGAGACTTCCGAATTGCGAAAGCCTTGATGTACCTTTTCCTCCTAATCATTAAGCACCCGTGTGGTATTAAGCACAATTAAGCTCTTGAGATTTTTGCCTTCGTCTGTGTTTGATGTAGTATTCTGCTAAACGTTTCCATTTTGGATGGGAAATAAGGCTCATAAGTGGGAGGACCTCATATCTGTTTCTTCTGTCTTCCTGGGCAGTGGCAATGTTTACTTTTTATTTTCCCCTTTTAATTTTATTTTATTCAAACTGTTGTTCCTCTAATGTTCTTTCCCTAGTGCATCTCAAAGGTTACAAATATAACAAATATTACAGGGTGGATTTTTATCTACTTGATTTTATCTTGTCTTTCTGAGTTTGTGATATCTCTGTATAATTGCTGTTAAAGTCATGACAGATGGGATCCATTAAATTCCCAAATCTGTGGCAGTTCAAAATTGCCCTGGAATTCTTTATCACCCTATCACAAGTCATAGTGTCATCCTCACTGGAAAGTGTTAAGTCAAAAAGTCAGTCCTGTTTTCCCTGATTTTAGCAGCTGTATCTGGGTGCAGGGTAATTCTTGACCCTACTCCTCGCTGCTTCCCAGAGGCTTGCATGCTTTTAGATCTGCCCGCATAACAACATAGATTGTTGCTCTCTAACCCATTTCTATCAAAACGAGACAACATTAACACTAAGGCTGCATTGAACCGGGCCATGCTGGTCAATTTAAGACGACAATTTACGCGCTTAGGTCCACAGATCCGTGCTACACTGTGTTTGTGATGAAGGGCAGTGGGGCCTGTATCCCTTTAACCCAGTTTGGCTGTAGGCAGTGTATAACATCCTGTCACAGCCTGAATGATCATAGCTTTTGTAATTTTCTGTTTGTATGTGCACTTAAAAGGTGTCCCTGGACTTACAATATGGATTACAGTGGTCAAGCAACGCTTAACTGTATCACTTCTGCACCAGTTCTTCGGTCACTGGATAGATCTGATGGTTCTTTACCAAAACACCTAAGCACCTATGTATTTGAGAACAAGAGCTCTGGGATATCATCCAAAAGCCATTAGAAGCAGTGGAAGGTCCTGTTTACTTCAAGCTTGACTAGGTCCCTAATAGGACATGCCATTTTGGTGCCATGGTGTTGATGAGGCAGGGGAAGAAGCTGAGCTGTTGCAGATTAGTCAGGGCAGCTTATGGTCTTTATGCTTCAAAGCATGTATGCAGTTGCCAAGCCAACAGAAGAGGTCAACTTTTTTTTCATTTTTTTGCTGAGGGACACGCTGCCAGAAGCAAATAGCCAGTAAAATTACAATGTAAGCTAAGTGTGGGAAAGTTCTTAGCACAAGAAGTTTCTCAAAATCTCTATCCTTCAAAAATATTACAAATACTTTGTGGAATAAGCTAATGTGCATCTTGCAAAAAAAATTTAATATTCTTAAAGGACCTCTTTTGATACTAAACATTAAGAACAGAGCTTGGTTAGTGTTTGCAGTAAATCTTTCCTTTTTAGTGCTATTTAGCTGAGTGACTATTTACTAATAAACATTGGATCAAAAGCGGCACAAGTAACCACAGGCAGATACCATTTAAACCCCAACCTTATTTATCGGAGAGTGCCAATACTTTCTTCTTGACACAGGACCTTTCCATGCTGCTTGTAGCTGCATGGACAATTTATTTACATTATTTGGTCAAAAAGACTTCCCAGATAATAAAGAAATGCCATGAAATATATTGTCTTGAACGCAATTACTTTGTTTTAAAGTGTTCTTACGGATGCCACCCAACAAAATTAAACACCTTGCATTCATCCAGAACACTTCCCATGCTTTGCTGTTACTGTTGCTTGTGTGGCAAGAACTGATCAACCCATGTGCTGCTTTCCCATTGCTGAACTCAGCAAATGGTCTGTGCAGAACTCCAGCAGATGGGCCTATTCTCTTCTGACGACACATGTTATCTTATCGAGCATTTTATAGCTTGTGCTTGTTCAGTTTGTACCTTAATAGATACACTAATAAATAGACTATCCATGTAGTTCAGCTCTTCACTTCAGAAAGGTGAAAGGTGTCATGAAAAATAAATAGCTAGAAAGAAGATGAGGCCAAATGCTTTGATTTCAGTGAGGCCATGAGAGATTTATGCCTGCTGATGTATACCTTTTTTCTACAGCAACACCAAATAAAGAATAGTATATATTTTTAAAATAAAGAACACTGTTTTATATTCTATTAAAATACGTTATCTTGGTATCACTTACAGTCCTGAGCTGCAGCCAGATCCCTTTCCTGGATATAACTGAATTCTGTTCTGCCAGCCCTTTTTTGGGGAGTCTCTGAGATGTGGATTAAGCTCACTGTGACACAAAAATCTTAATAATTTATAAAAGCAATTAAATGTTACTTAAAAACACTATGTGTAAGACCTATTCAGGAGGGGATTTAAACTGTAGTCAGCTTGCTTGCTTCTGTGGTCAAATATAAGTGTACTTTGCAAGGAAAGGATAACAACGCTAGGGAAATTTGTACAGTAGATATAAAACAAAGATATTTGGAAGATAGTAGCAGCTAATAAAGAATAGAACAGGAATATAAGAGAAAAACATGCAGGCATCGGCTTTAGAGAATCTCACCTCAGATATGCCAAGCAAACAACAACAAGATTATTCAAATTTGCGTGCATCTCTGTCACTCAGAATATTTTAAGGTATTTAAAGCAATCTTCTCCCGTTTGAAAACAGAACAAAACAATGTGAATACATTCCTGCACATTCCAAACACTATTGTTTGAAATAATGTCTTCGAGGATACAGCAAAAATGGATTAGGCATCTCTTAATTAAAGCAAACTTTGAGTGAAATTATGTTTTGACTCTGGGTTTTGTGATAGCAGGGCTGTGGGCCAGGGTAGAGGTTTGGGGGTTTAGTAGTTCTGACAGCTCTCTAGTAGCTACTGTAAGCTCTGATTCATTCTGATTTGCTAGTAGGGATGTACTTCCATCACTTGATGTTAAAAAAATAGTCCTATAATTGGCAGCATCAATTGTCTGGGGACTGAGAGGGAGGAATTTTAAATACATCTCTTCAGGTTAAAAGGATACTCAATGTTTATTCAATTTTAACAGAGATACACTTCCAGGAGCCTTTATTCTAATGTTGTGGAAGATTAATCTTTTTATACATATATACTTATTTTGGGGGGTTCAGAATGTGTTCAAGGTATGAGCTAAAAGCCCACAGCCTTGGCTGCCATCATGTATTGTGCTTTTGTGGGGTTTGGGAAGTTACTGGGAGGCTGGGGTGAACATTCTCTAGGTCGCTGTAAGACCTCCGTAATATTTGAATCTATACAGGTATGTCTCTTGATTTCACGAAGGGCAGTAATTTTGTTCATGTTTAACCCTTAGACTCATCCCGTCTGATGTCTTAAAGTCAGGGAGTGCAAGGACACACACAGGGAAAAGTCTTTCAGTCTTTTAGAAAAGCCCCATTGATACTGCATGGTTGAGAGAAACAGCATTTATTGTAGAACGGCTTCTTGGGTGCTCCTCGCCGTGCTGTGTGGCTGCGGCAGGAGTAGGAGAGAGGAGCTGGCATCCTTTCCCTTTCTCCCAACTGTCAAATTCCTCCTACATTCTTGTGTTTTCACCAGAACTTTCTACCACATACTCACCCATCACTCGGCCTCTGCAGCATATGTCCTTCTATGTATTATGGAGTTTTCTTGGCTTACTAAGTCTTTTCATGTTTGAAGTAGAAGTACCGACTTTTCTACCTTTCTAGAGCAATTTTTACAGCTGTAAAATTCTATCGACTGCAAGAATACAAACTATAATCCAACCTGAATCACTGACAATCCCTGTGTGCATACAGAGAGAAAAAAATATGCCTGTTTAAATACCAAAATCTTTGGTAAAATGATGTGAAGGGACAGTTTGAAGCAAAAAAGTCAAACAGTATAGAGTAAAAAGCTTTTCAACCTTTAATCCTATAACTGTATCTCTGTATTTCAGTTGACACACAGCAATGTATTGCTATGTAGCAGTGTAACTCAAGAATCAGGTGATTTAGTCAGAAAAGCAATAACTGATCTTTCATTTCTTTATTTCAATTTCTTCTTTTTATGCTCTAAAGAAAAATAAATAATGAGGAAATTTGAAGAAAAAAGTTTAAAATCAAGAAGGTTACACAGATTACATTAGATATTAGATTGGAAGGTTACCTTAGGTTTTTTTTTCACCTTGTCATAATGTATGTATTTCTATTATTTCTTCTAAACTCAGAGTTACATCTAGAAGAAGTTGAATGAAGTGCATCTACATATATCAGCTATGAAAAAGATTAGAAGTGTTTAGGAGACTGTTCATATATAGAAGGTTTTTAAGTCCTTTTTTGACAGGTTAAAAAGCTAGGCGTCCTGTTTTCTTTTCCCAGAGATTGCAACTGACTTTACATTGAAACTCTGTATTGGGCAAATAGGGAGCTAAAGATAACGAGAGAAGAAGAAATGTCAGAATTGATGGTTGTTAGATTACTAGATTCCCTTTGTGCACCCGTGTGGACAGGGATGCTTACATTATGCTCATCAGCCCACTACACCCAGTAACCGGTAAGGAGTCCGTCTTATAATAGCTTATTGACTAAGCTGCAGCATCCTCATAATGGACAGGGGCAGAAATGACCCAAAGGCAGATAAGTTGACAGAGTGACTCAGAAAATCTTCCCTTTGTTTCATCAGTCCTAGAAAGTTACCTCTGTCCCTGAAAATTGTGAGTATTAGTTTAGGTCCATTATTTTCTCTGAATTTGAACGAAGCATAATTTGAATGGGTTATTTGGTGGTAAATACCAATCTTCCAGACCCAGTCTTGCCAGTTATTCTTCCGGGAATTGCACAAGTACGTATGTTTTCAAGATACCCAATTTTGAAACATCAGCTTCAATAAAACATAGGGTTAGCTAAACGCACCATGCAGACTTTAAGTTTTGAATTTGCATCTTTAATGTGGTAGCTGTATAATCACTTTTCCCAACAATTTCCGAGTTAGATTTGGCCTGTAGATCTTGGATCATAGCAGTGAATGCCATGAAACTTAAAATTCATCATGTTTCATCAGGGTACAGAATTTTTCCATTGTTTCACCTCAAACTTGCACACTCTAAAGGAAAACAGTGCTGTTTACAGAAATTCCATGAAAAAATATTCTCAGTGAGAAGGTTCACATGGTGAGGGTAAAGTTTTTCTTGCTGGCAAATTATCTACAGAACATTTCACTGTTTATCAGTTTGTGAGGGATTCCAAATTCAACTCATCTGTTCTGGAGTTGTATTTTGCTGCCAATCATTCTGACACTTGTTATGTGCTACAAAATATCAGCCTGCAGATCACTTATGAGGTCTTCTCCTGTGAGAAGTGCCTCCAGTATTTGCTATTTGCAGTCTATGATTAGCATGCTAAGTCATATGGTAATTTTCTGTGATTTTAATTTATATAAAAGCAAAAGATTGGACACACTGTCTCTTCCCTGGAAAAATATATATCAGTGCTTCTTATTGGCTTGGATAGGAATAAAATTAGGTCGATTAACTACTAGCCATATCACTGAAAAAATATAACGCCAATAAACATATTTGGGAAAGGCTCTTCTGTGAGCTCTGCTTTTATCTGTAGTACTATAGAGAATTACTGTGCAGCTGCCTAATACTAAATCAGGATGAATGGAACTCTTAAGGTTTCTATTTTTTGTCTAGTTTTGCTGGTTTTATTCATTTATTGTTTTTAATATTTTGTAGAAGACCCGGTCATGTCTTAGGACTCTGTGTGAATACCAAACAAAATGATGGTCCATGCCCTTAAAGTCTGACCGCATGTCAGGAAACTGCCTCACCAGAGATGAAAGAAGAGGCAAGGCTGATGAGTACGACAGGCAGCGTGTTAACAATCTAACTGTTATCAAATTTTGCGATGGCTTCAGAACAAAGAAAAATTCTATGAAAGGACATGAAGGAGAAAAATAAAGTAGTTCTGCATGAGTTTACAAGGAAATCTTCCAAAATCTGAAAAGCGAAATAGGAGAAAAGAAACAGATGTTTTTAAACATGGTAAATGGATAGAGGCTTGGATCATGAGCTAATCGGTGGCAGAAGTCAGTCTTTGAGACTGATGAGAGAGAAATAGTCTTGGTATCTGAGGCTGATATTTGAGTCAACAGTGAAGGAAAGGCAACAAGTGGGATGGAGTGAAATGGATGTCCCCGAGGAACTCACTGAAAACAAAGATCCATGCAAGTGTTATGAATAGAGATAACAGAGCCAGATCACATGCATCCAGGTCAGAAAAAAGGATGATACTGTGATTGAGACTTCAGATGACAGAGATCTTTATAATTTTTATATGCATGTGCAGGTGGAAAGGCAAAAAATATGTAAGGTGGTATGTAGTGAGAATCTGTAAGGTTAAATCTAAGTAAGTACTTAGGTGTTTGCAGGATACTCTCTGATTTAATATCTTAATTAATGATTTCAAAGAACTAAATGACATGTTAATGAAATTCATAGATAACGAAAGTTGACAGGAGATGCAAACATATTTAGGAGAGAGAAGGTATCCAAAGACTGGAAGAACTGGTTAGCGAGAAAATATGTAAATGCAAATGTAGTAAAGCAGGATTGTTTACAAGGTGCTGGGGTATTAGAAAAAAAGGCCCGGAATCATTAAAAATTGAATATCTTTAGGTCAAGATATGCGACAGAAGTGTAGAAAAGATTCAAAGGTCTAATTTGAGAGTTTGTTACAGCTTGCCAAGTGTTAAGTTATAGAAAGCTTGGTGTAATATTGTTAGTATTACAGGAAAAAATGTCTTTTGGGAGATTTGAAGTTACCTGATTAAAGAACAACTCCTGTAAATTATAATAGGTTTTACATATTTTTACACCACATAATCAATATACCAACAAAAGAGTACTTTATATTGTACATTGGCAAGTCATTGTATAAGACCTGTTGCTTAAAAACAACCCTGCATCTGAGTGTTCCTAAAATGGATCAGTTTGGTGGATTACGTAAAGAATACATAAAATCTATACAAGGTTCTTAATTTTAGAAGAGAAAATGTGAATAATTATGTAGACTATCTAGTGAAACTAAGTGGACTAAACAGTTCCAGAATTTAAAAATCATGAATGCAAAGGATACTTGAGCTAAGGGAAGATATTTCATAAGGAATAGTTGAACATCACAACAGATAAATAATTTTTTTTTTTTAAAGGAATAGTGTAAGCAGATAACTTTTTTTTTTTTAACTAGCCAACATGAAATCTACATGTTAGAATGTAGCACACACTAGAAGTGTGAGAATTGCCAAATATCAAACCAAGCTACATCATACAAAAAGTAATCAAAACAAGAGGTCTTTAACCATGCAAAACTGAGAACAAAAAAAGGAAGAAAAGGGCTCTTTCTTCTCGGAACAGGCAGGTGTTAAAAATGGCCTATTTGCCCCCAATTCTAGATGAAAATCTTGTCAAAACTTTCACTAAAGGCAATGGTATGGAACATGGAGAAAATGATGAAAATGAGGATGTGGAAATGTGATTCACTTCACAGGAGAAAAAACAGCTTAAAAAATTCTATGTGATCCAGATGGGGGGGATTAGATATTCTTCATTCCAGAATTTTGAAAGAACCATCTTTGAAACCACAGGTCTATTTGATCAATGTATCCCTAGTCAACCTTTCCCAGCTGATACCACATACAAGGAGAACAACGGTAAAGCCTGCATTGAAAATTTAGAGGGAGATGTTAAGTGATTTGAGATAGTGGATTCATCTGGCCTTAATAGCATACAAAGTTTTAGAACAAATTTCAATTGAAATTATAATGAAATGTATGAAGACAATTAGAAATGGGACAAAACACATGTTTTTAACTGCAATTTTTCTTTGATAAATAATTTTCTAGGCAAATGACATGCAGTAAAGCTCATCTATTTGGACTTTAGTTAAATATTTGATACAGTGCCAAAGAGTAAATTAAAAATAGGATTACTACAAGAATTTTAATGTGCTACAAGGAAATTACTAAAGGGGAGAAAACCATGTGTGATATTGAAACAGATAAGATACACTGTAGGGGAAGGGGGTTATTGTGGGAGGTTTTTTAGCATTGGTTTGTAAGGGGTCTCATTTAATATTTTCCTTAATGACCTTAGTCCAAAAGGTAGGAGGATGTCATTGGTATTTGTCTACGGTACATGCTTAGAAGGATTTTGTCAATTCAAAGAAAAACTGCCATAGGAAAAGGAAATAATTAAAAAAAATTGAAGATTAAGAACAGAAACATGGAATTAAATTCATCGATGCAGTGGATTGTCATAGATTTGGGGACTGTTACGAATTTGTACAATAAACTGGGAGATATTCAGTAGGTGAAGAGGAAAAAGAGTTGGGTGTATTAGATGACTGAATCACCAAACTCATTCACACGTGAAGAAAGCAAACTCACTTGAGGGGTTGGCTCTGAAAATGAAAAAATGCTAATGTCGTTGTGTAAGGAAGTATTAAGGCCTCCTCTGAAAAGCTTTGTAAAATTGAGGTTACTAAGTCTAAGAAAAAATGAATTCACAGTGTAACTGGTGAATGAAAGCATCCCAAAAGAATCAAGCAGGGGAAAAACATAACATAGTAGAAGATACCAAGAAGCTGAAAAAAAACTAAAGCTGAGAGCAGATATGATTGTTTCCTATAAATCCACCACAAGGATAAATACAGGAAGGAAGAAAATTACAAAGTTAGAAAGTAGTTATACCAAGAGAATTAATTGGATATAAACTGTCAATTATTTTAAGCTGGAAATTAGAAAATTTCTAACCACGACAGCTTTGTGTTTAAAGCTTTCCATGAGAAATAGAAAAATAAGAAACTAACTTCTTTTAAGACAGTACATATTTACTTCACAAAATAAATTACATGGAGTAGCACTATATTAGAGTCAGTAAGCCATAAATTCTTTTTCAATCCAATGTTCCTTTCATAACCAAAGGGAAACATGATACAAGTATCTAAAAGATATTTCATTTTTCCTTTTCATTATTGTTTTTAATACGGTGCATAGTGATAACATTACTATGTTATCACTCTTACTATGTAAGAGTACTGGAATATAATATCAAAAAGCATAAAATTCCTCTCTTCCTTTTGGCTCTGAAATAGCTCTTTAAGAAAAGTGATGGTAGCTTCATCTCTTGGGACTTTTACAACCAGATTCAACACGCTACTGAAGAAAAATACTGTAGGGAACAAACTGACAGTGAAAGGAAGTGGCTTAATAAGCAGTTTTTCCCCTCCCTGCTTCCTGGAGTGCCAGCCCTTCTGCTGTTCTTTGCTCTGCTGTGGCATCTCCAGGTCTGCGCCCAGCGCTACTGCCCTTCTGAATGCAGAGATTAGCAAAGTTGCTAGCGCAAATGTTCAGTAGCTATTTTCAGATTTAAGTAATTTTCTATTTCACTTTTTTCTTTTAATTACAACAACCGCTCGTCCGTAAATTGTGCATACCCTTTGATTGTTAATGGGAGATTTAATTTTCTGGTTGAATATTCTGTTGAATATTCATTCTGATTGAATATTTGAGTCAAAGAAAATAGCAGTTTCTGGAAACTAATAGCATATATCCAAGAACTATTGAGAAAAATATAGAACTACGGAAGTCTTGTCTTTTCTTTCTTTTTTTACTATGAAACCAAAAACTGGACAAACTTGTCCATGAAAAATAAGTACATTCAATTTTCTGTGAGAAACTTTACTTGCAAATAAAAGCAAAGGATCTTCTAAGACTTTTCTGAATGTAATCAGTGTTGCTTTGGGAATAGAGCAGAAAAATCCCCAGACTGTCACATCAGAAATATCTGCTTTTACTCTCACAGAGAAAACAGTATTTAAACAACAAAATATATCACGACTGTAGACTTCTGGAGTCATTGTCTTTTAGGTATAGCTGAAGTTTCACAAGTTACAACCTGCAAGCAGACCGTTCAACGTTCACGGAGCCTTTTAGTCTTCACAGTGTTTCATGGGAAGCCCAGCAGTCCATATGTACATTTTAGCTTTCAGAAACATTTATACTGTGGGGAGCAATTCTGCACTGGGATGGAAAAGGAACTAAATTGTAACCTAACAATATTTCTTATCATCGCCCCTTTTCCTGGATTTGTACAAAACCTTTATCCCATCGGCTCAAGATTTTACAATACATCTTTTTATACTTGAATAGATTAACCAAGTTAACAATTTACACTAGGATGATTGAATTCTCACTTTGAAGGTCCAATTTTGAAAAAGAAAATAAATTCATTGTGAACTTTTGTTAACACTGCTGGGGGGAAGAAGAAAATTTCGCTTCCTGCGTCCAGCACTGAACCACTGAAATTGCCCAGTTTAATTCTCCAGATGTCTTTGTGAATTACTAATCCGGCATAAAATGAAAGCAAAACTTAACTCTTGCTTTTACTGCACCTGTTACGAAGACAATATTCCTTCCTATCTTGAAGAGAGCGTTACAGTTTTAGGAAAGCCCTTACTCTGGCCTTGTGCTTAAAGTCTATGCTTTTCTTTAGAGATGTGTGCTATCACAATGCTAATTTTTATGTTCTTTATAGAGCACTGAGGAGTTCATTGAGGTCAACAGGAAATAGTAGAGTTGCTATTATTTAATGGCACCATTTTCAGTAAGACCGAGTTGCTAGGCAAAGTATTGTTAGGTGTACTATAAATTTAACAATAACATATTATTACATGTGTAAATGGCCTAGAAATACTCCATTTAATAAGTACATCTTGTTAGTTGACACGCAATTATGTTAATGCAATAGAATTGGAGAGTAATTTAAATGTAATTATCATTTTAGGGCTTAAAAGATAAATCGTACAGAACATGGAACTTGTTCTCATACAGTATGTCTGAAATACCGTTTTACCTTTGAAATTTGTTTTTTTCAAATGGAATAGGAGTGATTTGTAAATCAAAATACAATCGTGCTGCTCAGTGCTTCAGTTCAGTTCCAAGTTTAGACTTGCACAATTAAGACAATCAGAAAACATATCCATTACTGAGGTTCAGAGTAATCATATGTGTATGATTCAGTTTTTCTGTTTTACTAATGCATAACCTAATAATAAATAATAAATAATTTACCTGCATTTGTAACCCTACCTTAAATTTCTTATCAAGCTTACTTCAGTATCTGTCTGTCTATCTATGTATATTCATGTCTTTCATTTTTATATGGATAATTAAAGATTCATTCGCTGCCATCAATATTGTGACAACACAAGTTTTGGAAAAAATGAATAATAATTGTGGATCGTTTATTGATTTCACTAGATCCTTGTTGTTTAATGTTGGTATTTAGAAATTTGATTTTATTATGGATTTAATTATTATGAGATACATATTTATTTTTTATATTTCATGTCTTGTTTTGTATTTAAAAGTCCTCTCTTCCCTTTTAGAATATCTTAATAGTCTTTTTTTTTTCCCCACATGAATTTTTATCACGTACAGTGTGACTAAATTTAAGGTGCTGTAATCCTTAATATTATTATTTTTTTGATGAATGAGTGCTTAAATTTTCAACCTTAGCACCATATGATTATTAGTTCTTTTATCACAGAAATAGATAATTAATTATGGTTAGTCTTCAAGGACCACTTTTATTCGCTTCGATCTTTTTGCTAATAGTTCACTAGTGAATAGTTTTGCTAATCGTTGTTGGATGTGTACAATATTTTTTTCAGGCTTGTTTTCCTTGAGGAATCCATTTCTTTTCCAAAGTATTCTTGTTATTGGGAATACGTTCTTTAATATTCTGCTTAAATTTTTCCTGTTGTACCCACAGGCTATTATTCCTCCTTCCTGTGTTCATACATACTTTTTCTTTTTCTTATGTTGTTAGCTTGAATGTATTTATAGACTGCAATCATGATTTTTCTTTTTGTGGATTATAAAGTTACGTTTTGCACCCTTGGCTCATTTTTCTCATTCTCCTCACTCAATAACATCTTTTTTCTGCTCCTCTTCTTATTTTCTCATGTTTTTCTATGTCCTCCTTACACTGAAGAGCCAAGAATACGAGATTTATGAAGTAAGAGTGAACAAGGAAAAACAGACACAATTATAGTTATGAAGACACACCCTCTGTCAGTAAGGACCTAAAAATTTATTCTTTTTATGGCAGTCATATGATTATGTACTCGCTCTGTATTAGAAATAAAATCCCCTGCATGCCTGGGATAGAGACACATTCTCTCCCCATTTTCTGTCTCTTGTCATCAGGTGTCCCATTTCCTCGATTAGTGACTAATAATCACTCGGCTGTTATATAATGAGGTGAGGGCTGCCACCAAATCCACAGTTACTTTAGCCTTCCTGCCAAGATTTTTACTAGAGGTGGCTGAACTGCTGTAGTTTGTGCTGAATTCTTGGGTATTTATGCCCTGAACACTGCCATAGGACCAGGCGCTTCATGGGATTTAGGCACCTGGTTTGCAAGTCTGAAATGGACTGAGCCAAGAGAGAGGCATGGATTCACTCACCTCTGCAAAGATTATTTGGGCACTCAGTATATATCACAGTAGAAATTCAGCTGTCTGGGCAGTTTTATTCAAGAAGGTGTAGGCACTTTCAGCCTTTCAGACTTACTTTTTTTGTATTGTGCTTATAGACTTAGGGCAAAACCCAGTCTAGTCTTTTAGATGCCTAATATTAACGTCCACCACACATCAAAACTTTAGGTGTCTATCTCAGGTGTCCGTATAGTCAGAAGTTAAGTAGCATCTCTAGCTGACAGAACAACTACCTAAATTCCTTACAAAGTAGGTGGCAACAGGCCGATACCTCTGAAGCCTTGGAGTGTTGGTATGGATGCTTTAGCCTGCCTAATGTGAGTGTTTTCTCTGTTTTGATCATACTTAGACTCAGCCAGCTGCAGAAGGCAGCATGGGTTGCTTAAGCTAATTTTCTGCCTCTTGTGCATGGTGTTTATGAACCCAGTAAGAAATGTTAGTCACCTCCTGGCTACCCTCCTTGCATTGCCACCTTTTCTTTGCCATATAGCTTCAGCAGGAGACAGAGAGTTCTTAAGTTCAGGATTCCACTGAATGGGCCTGCTCCATGTAGCACAGTTTTGGAAAAACACCAAAGGCTGTACGCAGCTTAGAATGAGCGTTGGCCGCTTTCTGGATCAGTGCTTAACCACTAAGCTGTTAAACAAGTGATAAGCTCCAAATCCATCTTTTTTAATGGAATTTAAACAGACTTCAGGTCTGTCTGCCTGATTCTGGATCATAATGGAGCTTTTGGTAAGAAATGTCTTCTCCCCTGCCTTTTGAGGCAATTCTGAGCATACACAGATGAGTAAACAGGGTAGGACAACCTGGTTACTTTAACGACCTTCAGAATTAGTCTGCTGGAAAGCAGATTTGTTGGAACGCGGTTTGGGGACCACATATGGGGACCACATCCTTAGAATACTAAGCACGGTCTTCTTAATTCAGAAAAAAAGAAAATTATTTACAATTCTGTGAATCTGTACTATAACAAATGTTTGAAAAATCTAGAAACTTTGGGCAAAATCCTCAGCCTGATGTTAAGGCTGCTCTGCTCTATTTTGTTTTAAAAAGTCATTTGCAACACTTGTTTGGCAAATGGAGAGTTCGTCTTGTGTGTGACATTCTTGTACATGTTTTTAAGCAGCAGGGATCTCGGGCTGTCAGAATGGTCTATAGGCATAAGTGTTTCTCACTAAGGGCATTGGCATTATTCCAGCCATCTGTGCTAGAATAAATTGCATCCAGTATGACTTTTTAAAATCGGTATGCTTTTTGCTGTTTTGGTTATGTTTGACTGAATATTTTATTTGAGAAGTGTCCATCAATAAGTATTGGCCAATCAGCACAAGCTGCTATTCTCCTCAGGAAAGCTTGGTCTGGTTCAGGTTTCAAGCTGGAGTAGATGTAAAAATGAAGTTTAATAATGAACTCTTACAGAATCAGAATTGTATTCAGAATGTATTGTTATGGAGGAGGTAGGAAGAGGGAAACTGCAAGACAAGCAATCCAAAACCAATTTAATAATCCCAGTGGTTTAGTATAAGCTCATTCAAATGACAGAGCATCTTTTAAGGGATATAAATTAACATTGTACATGAAATTTTGAATTCTGTCTGAGGTGCAAACCTTGTTTTCATCTGCTTAGTATAGCCTTCTGAAGCATAAAGCAGTTTCCATAAAGTGTCCTTGAAAAGTCACTCAGAAAAATTTACCATCATAACAACAGTACATACAGAAAAAAAAAAATTAAAAAGAAAGAAAACAAAGAACTTCTCAATGGAAACCAAGGCTGACGGAGGGAAATGAGTTTGGCACAGGGATAGTTTATCTAGAGTGGCAAGGGGAGGAGGAATGAAATTGGAGTGATATAGCTTGGCAAGTGCTTGTCCCTCCAGGACTCTGAACAAGAGGTATTTGCCTCTAGATGACAGGTTTAAAAAGCCTGCTGACATTCTTTAATATTTCTTAAAGCATTATCATCCTCCCTTACACAACAGTTACAGTCTCAGAAACAGAAGAAAACTTGCACATAAGGTGCTTTCAGTTCTCTGATGGAACTTCTATATATAGCTTATATGTACACAAGATAATGTAATGTATTGGATTTGGTCAATGCTACCTAAAACTCACTTAATGTACTTCATACATGCATTTCCTGTATTTTTTAATTGCTTACATTATTTTTTCCTAATATACTATTTTCCCTAAAATAATACCGTAATTTTGCAAAGTGATGGCTAGGCGAAGAGGAAAGACACTGAGTTAGTGGCATCATTGAGGGCAAGTCTGCAAGACTGCAAGGGAATTTAATAGCTATCAGTTCTTTGATCTCCTTGATGGCCACAGTGTACATGCACCCCTCAGTGCATATGTGACTCAGAACCACCATGGCGTAATCTCGTCTTTTCCTCAGGTTGTTGCTGGGAGCCCTGGGAGAGGGGACATACGAAGTGTATATGAGGCTTGAGGGTTATCATTAGTATCTGGACGTATTGCTGGACAATCAGAAGGTCATGAAGGACAGGACAAAGAGCAAGGCTATTGTGGCAGTGGTGGTTTAAGGATGGTGGTTTAGATGACCTGCCTGTCACTACGGTTGGTCAGATTTAATGCCTACATATCAATCCTTTTGCTCCAGGTCAGAGAAGTTATATTGAAATACCTGGCTTTGACTAGGGCAGCAGTGTGTCACAAAGAAACCTGGTCTGTAAGTGTCAATGCAGCAATGGGCTGAAGGATGTATCAATTCACCTTCTGTGCTTGCTAAAGCAGCAGGTTAGGCCTGCTTTAGAAAACTCCAAGATAGGGATGTTTTGGTTACCCTTTTTCAAACCTATGCAGTAAAACAAAGTAGATCTTATGGATTAGGAGACTATTTCTGAAATGCTTGGCTGAAGGCTTACCAAAGGTTCATTGGCACCAAAGTACAATTACACAATGACCTTATTTCAACAAAGATTATTAAAAAGTTGACATTTTTACTTTATGCATAGTGTATACCAGAGAAAAAAACATAAGCCTTCCCTTTTTTTTTTCCTGAGTTCTATATCTGTTGATCACAGGAAGAATTCAGAATTGAAAACTGTTTTCATGATGTGTCATTCCAAACCATTAATCCTTTTTTTCACTGTGAGGTATTTTCTCCATCAGTGAAGGGGAAAAAAATTTTAAAAAATCTCTTCTCTTCACAAGAAAAGCAAGACAACAGGCTTTCTTCTGTTCCCTTCTCAGATGTTAGGTTAATTTTGTTGTTCCATTTTCAGGAGGAGCAGAGACAATAACATCCACAGTATGAGAATTACAATTATCCTCATTCTTACAGGTCTGCAAGTTGTTAGAGTGATCTGTATCCAGAGAAATAAACTATAAAACCTATTCAGAAAATCTTTTACCAAAGGAGCTATTTCAAATCCAGAAACTTCAGTCTGTAAAGAAAAGCACCACAAGATTATCTAATTGTTATGCTACAGATTTCTTTTTATCTCAGCTCTTTCATCAGTTTGTGAGTTTGCTTTTTTGTTGTTTTGTAACAGTACCATTTTCAATCTCTTCTTGTCTTTTCTCCTTGAAGACTAATACTCATCCACAGTTTGACCTTTTGCCAAAGAGCTTTGTAGTCCATAAACCCTTTTCTCTCCTCCTACTTTCTCCAGAGTGATAGCTCTCTGGGAAATGTATTGCTTCCTTCCCAGGCTATCAGAACTACTCCAATCAGGGACCCCCACTCCTTACTAGACATATGGCAGGTGCTGCAGGCATTTGAACAGGAATGTGCTTCACCCTATTGACAGTTTCTTGGTTTGGCACGTGGGAATGATCATTGATTTATCTCATTCAGTGTTCTGATTCTGGCAGTGGCTTATAAAACACAATGCCAAAAGGGAGATCATACACATGGCACCTGAACAATTGGGTTATTCTGAGTGAAGTAGGATGAATTGATTCTTTCAACCGGAATGTGAATTTTTTTTTCAATTACTTTCTTAACTGGTCTATCTATGACTGCAGCATGCCTGAGAGTCCCTTGTCTGGAATTCCTTTGTCTGAAATAGAAAAGATGAAGCGCTGGCCCTGTGTGGTGACATAGGGTATTCTGGAGAAAGCCAGATATGAGATACAGGGTGAGATTCAAACAGAGCCCGTCCTCCACGCACGGCGCAAAGAGTAGAGCGTCCTTGTCAGAGTCCTTCGCAATCACAGCATTGGTATGAAAAGCACTTTTGGCCAATTAGGTAAGAAAGATCACCAGTGCTTAGTATCACGTTGAAATTCATTGCAGGTAGGAGAGATTAAAGAAAGGAAGCGTCCAGATCCCTCTTTCTTTGGGATATGTTTAAAGGTACAAGGCTTTATCTGTAATAAAATATCTGACCAGAACAAAAATGCCGTTAGCTGTTAGCGTGTCTGTGTTTAAAAACATTTCATGATTTCATACAGCTGTACTTAAAAAGATATCCAAAACCAGACTAATAATTTGTGAGCATTGCACACAGTAATCACATATGGATTTTTCTGATTGCAAATTGAAGGTTGTTTTATGTTTACATACAAGTCAGATTTTGATTTTGGCTTTTTTTCTGTGATTTAATCTTGTCATTTGGGGCCTTTAGGAGATAACATGGCATCATGTTTTCAAATGTCAGAGCCAGAGGTATTTTTTTTAGCTGGAGTTTTTTTCAAGGGCGGGGAGAGATGGGCTTAGGACTTGACTAATTAAAAGTGATTTGTTTTCATGATCTGGATGAAGTGTTTTTGCCAGATGCCTAAGATACCTCTGAGATTCAGGCAGAATTTTGTCGCATCATCCAGGAAATCCTTATCAAAACACAGCTTGGATCTCTGGCGGCACTGGGTGTATGGTTTGATAAGTGAGTCCTATTTTCTTGTCCGCACACCAGTCCTTTGTAGCAGAGGGCATTTATTAAGGAAACAGATGGGGAAACATCAGTTATCTTTTGTGCCTTCTGTTTTCTATAAAGGCCAGCAAGACAAGGCAAGCTCAACCAAAATAATTGAAGGCTTCGTAGAATAAGTCAGGTAAGTCAGGGGAGAATAGATTCACTACAGCTCCAGTAGCAGTATAGTTCCTGATAAAACAAAGTGTTTTCCAAGTAGGTTAGTAAAACAGCTCAAATTTTGAAAAGCCATAGATCTTATTTTTCAAATAAATTTTGATCAATTAAATTATACTGATACAGGCTGTTGTGCTAAGTATACACGTAACTGGTATAAACCAATTCTGAACAAAGGGTATTTAAAAATTGAGGGCCTCAGAGGTGGTGAACCACCACCTGCAGTTTTTATGGACTTCCACAGAAATGGTCAATAATTATAAAAATCCTAAGAAAGTTATCTTTAATCAGAATCATCATCATTAAGAGCAATATTTTTGGTCCAACAAATAGCTTCTATAGTAGTAACTCAGGGATAATGTGTTTATGTTTCTCTTAGTTTTGTGGCAGGTTGACCATGGCTGGCTGCCAGACACTCACCCTGCTGTCCTCACTCCCCTTCCTCAACAGGACAGGGGCAGAAAATAAGATGAAAAAGCTCATGGGTCAAGATAAAGGCAGGGAGATCATTCACCAATTACTGTCATGGACAAAACAGACTCAACTTGGGGAAAAATTAACTTAATTTATTGCCAATTAAAATGGATTTGGACGGTGAGAAACAAAAACTAAACACTTCCCCCCACACACCCTGTTTCCCAGGCTTGCCTTTGCTCTTTCATTCCCAACTCCTCTACCTCCCCACCCGAGTGGCGCAGGGGGATGGGGAATGGGGGCTTGGGGTCAGTCCATGACAGCTTCTCTCTGCTGCTCCTTCCTCCTCATGCTGTTCCCCTGCTCCAGCCCAGCCCCTCCAGGGACTGCAGGGGAATCTCTTGCTCAGGCACCCGGAGCTGCTACTCCTCCCCTCCTTTTGGTCTCACCCTGGGGCTCGCAGGGCTGTTTCTCACACTTTTTTCCCCTCACTCATTGCTCCCGGGCAGTGTTTTGCCCTTCCTTACACACGCACTCCCCAAGGTGCCGCCATCTTGGCTGCTGGGCTCAGTCGTGCCCTGTGGTGGGGCCGTTGGTGCCGGCTGGAACCGGCTGTGTCCGGCACGGGGCAGCCCCGGCCTCTCCTCACAGAGGCCGCCCTGCAGCCCCCCGCTGCCAGCACCTGGGCACCTGCACCCAGCACAGGTTTACAACTAAAATGTGAGTTAAATACTGGAATGGAGACAATATGACTTAGAGACGATTTCTTTCATCTGAGCTTTGTTCATGGCTGGGCTTCATACTTCTAATAACTATGAAGTTTTTATTTTTGTTCACTAATGAGAAATTTCTTAATTTATAGTGTTGAATTAAATAAATAAAATGGTAATCACCAAAATCTGAGGTGATTTCTCATAAAAATCCTTCTGAGAAAAATATCAAGGAAAGTGAATGGTACAGGTTAATAAGACTTCTCTCTGTTTTTTGAGACAGTCTCCACTATATACACGCATGGAATTACCATCATTTAGTTTGATTTAGTAATCAAATACTGCCCTAGCAGGTATTGCACAATTACACACACTTGTGTTAGGGAATAGGCCGCAAAACAGGCTCTGGAAGGAGGACATGGCGTTCCTCAGCTGTACCTACTGCCACCGGTGAAGGACAGAGCGAGGAGCGCAGTGACATGGAGAAACAGCAGGTTAAGAAACAATGAAAATGAGAAATATCACATTAATATACACGATAACACCATAACTTTCTCTTTCTTTTTAACAATTTCTTAACACTATCTCAAATGTTTGTGCAAAAATTTAATGATAATTTTCTACAGTGTGTGTATTATTTTGACTATGTTGAAATATCTGATGATCTTATCCCTCATGCAAAATTACTAGCTTGCCTGCTGCAGTAGTCATAATATCTAGGTACAAGTAGAATTATTTTTCTTGTTGCCTACATTAATGACTCAAATGGTTAAAAAACACAGAGGTAAAAAGCTCAGATTTGTAAGTCCATATTAGGCATGTACATAAGTAACCTTTTTTCCAAGTACTAAGTGTCTACCTGGTTCAGCTTACATCCATGTTTGCTGGCTTTAAATAACAGGAAAAGAAGGTTGATTCCCTACCTTATTACTTTCTGTGCCCAGATCTCTGTCTTTTTTAATCATTACCTGTTTACCATTGGTATCACTGTTTCTTTCCAAGGCAATTAAATTGTCATATCATAGCTACAATAGTGCAGTTTATCCATAGACTTCTGATACCAACTAGCTGCATACTGCTTGCGTTTTCTGTTGTCTCTAGTCATTTCCCTTTGTGGATTCATAACAAGAAGAAAGTGCTGTAATCATGATTTGGAGGTCTTTTAAAAATAATCTTTTTTATTTTTATTTTTTCTTTTTCTAAGAAGATATGTCTTGGGTAGCATAATGTAACTGTAGAAGGTAAAGGAGCCTAGAACTCATAGCTACCTGCATCTCAAGGAATGTGTGCAAAGTCCTAGCTAGATGATACAGGGAGAAAACTCCCTTATCCAACCTGCTTGCCACCATCATTGGCATAAAAATAAATGGCTCACAGAATTCATGTTCTGTGGCCCACAGCAAATAGATTGCTAGTTTAAGTATGGAAAGCTTCAAGGTGGAGATGAGGTGTATAGGAAGACTTATAAGGCTAGTTAGCGACAAAGTCTTGTGTGCCTTGCCCAGCACTCATTATTTCAGTTACCTCTGCTCTTTTCAAAGCAGAACTTGAATTTCTTATGTTTAGCGTAAGCTATACATCATTACCCAAAATTGCTACATTTTACCACTAGTGCCACCTTCACCTTCTATTTTATAACTTAATAAGGGGTAGCTTTTTTACTGGCCGCCATTCAGTGGTTGGCAGGTGGCTGATGAAGCACTCAGTATAGTTTTCCATCTGCTGTTCCATCCTTCCTATCCAAGCTTTGTAGGGCATGTATTTTCTCCTCAAACATTACACTTTAAGCTTGCAAAAGACTTTTTCTGTTTTGTGCTCCAGCTTGCATGATGTTGCACTAATCTGCCATATCTGAGTGATATTTTTTCATTAGAAAATACACTTGGTGATTTGTTCTTGTTGCAGTGACAGTTTTGAATGGGGTTGTATCCTGTAGCAGTTACCAGATGTGTCACCTCTTGGTGCCATGCCAGCTAGTGTTCATCCCATTAAAGGGCTACTTAAAATAAGGAAGTGTTCATATTTTGGATGCGTTTAAAGCATCAGGAACACCATCACCTTATTATTAATGTACCTCATCGTCTTACATTTTTTCATGGCATACGTTATTAGACCCAGGTAATAAAACAGGTAACAGATGTTTATTAGAAACAGATAGATGACTCTCTTCTGGTTCTTGATAATAAAAGGAAAGTGCCACCTAACAGTTGTCTTCAGTGCAAACAAAGGCTATGTACTTCACTGGTTAAGGCTCTCAGCAGGACTGAGGACGTCAGCTATTCCCCATGCTGGAGTATTCAGCTGTTGTTTGGGTGAATTTTGGTAGGTCTCTCTCCTTCTCGTTCTTCAGGTCCTTATTTTTAAAATGACAATAGTGGTGTTTCATGTCCTTCTGCAAGAGTCTTTGGATAAAAGGCACAGTAACAGACTTCCAGGTTTATTTATTTATTTATTTAGGCTTGCCAATGACCACAGAACAGCAGAACAATTGAAGAGGAATAGCTGAGTAGGATCAGCACAGTAATACCTATCCCAGGATAGACAAAAGTTACCCGTCCCAAAGGATGGATAAATCCAAACTGGGCCCAGGGTTTCTTGTAGTCTCACTTTATCCACGAATACTTGACTTGTGCCTCAGTTTTGCCCACCCTCTTTACCCCCCTCTGTCTTGACATGTAAATGGAGCCTTTTACAATATTTTTCAAAATTTTTGAACTAGTGTTGGTCAACATCAAGGTTATGTAACATGCAATGAGATTAAAATGGAAAGAAATGGATAAGGAGTTGTAAATAAAGGAAGTTATTTCATTTTATGATCTCCTAATTCTTGGTCTTTCCCACTAACTACTAGAGAGCAGCTTTTTACAGGACCTGAGAAGAGATTACTGTCCTGCAGTGTTACTGAAATGTAAAGGGGGGATGTCTCTGAAATGATAGTATTTAAAAGTAATTTTATAAATAAATTTAGGCAGTATGATTTTAGATCATATTGGTTTTGTTCCTGACCCAATTTAAATCTTAACACTTTCAAAAGTCTGAAGGCATAATATTCTGTGACTTAAGCATAAGTATACATATGCTTGTATGCTGTCAATGGTCATAATTTTAATATGATTTGTGATTTTGCAGTAATTTCATTGCAATTTAAATTGAAAAAGGCTGTAAGCTGCCTCAAATGGAAGATAAAAAAGCCTTATTAGATGAGAACAAAAGATCATCTAAGCACAGAAACTTGCCTCAAGAGGCAACCACTAGCAGTTGCCTAGTGAACATTGCAGGACCCTGTACAGCATGGCCATTCCTTCAATTTACCCTCTCAGGTTTCAGCAATCGGTAATTATGAGAATTCTTAAACCAAATGCTGTGGCGAGACCATTGTTTTCAACTGCTATCAATGGACTAATTTTCCATAAAATTCTCTAATTTTTTTCTGTCTAAAACACAAAAGCCTATGGCAATATTTTTCCCAGTTTCATTATATTCACCCTGTGAAAAAATACTTGCTCTCTTTTTGTTTTCATTTTTTCTCACATCATTGCAGCTGACTGCCTCTATGGCTAGTACTAGGAGAAATAATAAAACTTGTTCCCTACTTATTTGCTTTATATCATCCTTGATTTTAAAGACTTTTTCATATCCCCCTACAGCGCGCTCTACTGACTTCAAGAGTCCTAATTGGTTTAGTCTGTCCTCAGTAGAAATCCTCGGCTGTTCTGATCATCCCTGTTATATTTCTTTGTACTTTTTCCAGGTACTCTATCTAATAGTGCAGATCTCTGTTTCATTGCCCACTCTTTCCTAAGGATTTCTAACATTTGGGTTTTGTTCATCATCAAGCTGACATTTTGTGCTAACTCTCTGGAATAATTTTGTAATTTCCTGAGTAGTAATAGTTAATTTAGAACCATTCACTGTGTATGGTAACTATTCTTTCCCAGGGAAGTACATCATTGTGCATTTATCAGGAATTTATTTCATCTGCCATTTTGATGCCTAGTCATTCAGTGTTGTGATATGCTTTGCAACAATTTGCTGTCAATTTTAATATTGTCTACCTTGCAGATTTTGAATAGTCAGAAAACTTCAGTACTTCCATACATAACCTCTTCTTACAGCATGCTTTCTTCAAGTGTTCAGCACTGCTGAAGCTTTATGAAAGAACAGATATACTGGGAAGGTTTGGTCACTGATTCTTAACGTCCTTCAACAAAAGTAGTGTTGATTCTCTCACAACAAATTATATTCATCAAGATGTTTTCCCAATCTAACCTAATTGTAGTCTGCAACATAGGAAGAGAAGAAACTGGTTGAATAGCATTTGATCAGATGTATACTCCGTCACACTGACTGTTGATAGCACATTAGCTAGTGTCATCTCTGGTTCTTGATCTCCTTTTACAAGGGTGGAAGAGAAAATCCGGTGTATAATAATGCTGAAAACTAATATTTCCTTTAAAGACTTTTCACCTTACAGATTAAACTGATACACAGAATAACATATTCAGAAACATTTAAATAAGATAGGAACTTAATAATTAGAGAAAGTTAATGAAATCTACAGTTCCAAGTGACTTTGCCTTGAAATCAGGATTTAAATACTGCCTAGATGTGTTACCCGGAGATTAAAAGATTTTGTCTGAACCCCATGGGGAATCTGTCAATCCCTGGAACAGCATACAGCCTGACAGTTTATTCGTGGACTATCTTCTGTATCAATTGATTTAGTAATAATTATAACTCTTTTAGATTAAACGAGTGGATCAGATTCAGTTTGTCTCACCTGGGTACCTGCACTTAGTCAGACCAGATGTCTCTCTGGAGGCCTTGAGAGACACATTCGTTCATTGAGTATATCAGAAATTTGGTGAAGGTTCAATACCTAAAACGTAGACAGAAGTTAGGGACCTAAATTAGGTAGATTGGACCTCGTCTCTGCTTTCTAAATAGAAGTTATGACTGTGATAGGCCAGTGTCTTCTTTCCTAGGAAAGCAGTGTAACTACATAGGGAAGGTTCATTTGCTCAGCTGTAAGGGTTTTACGTCCACATATGTGGTGAAACTGACTTCTGGGCAGGGGATGAAGGAAGAGACTTGATCGCAGTTTAGCAACATTCACTACAGCAGGGAAGGCAGTTTCACCTAGGGGAGGGCAGCTATGCAGGAAGCAGTTGTTCCTACCTGAGCTTCTCACAAAGCAAGGACATGAACATCACTCCAAACATATCATAGACACTGACAACCATTGGCAGCTCTGGGCAGAAATCTGCTGGCACTTTGGTTAGTTGCCTACAATAGAAAGCTGTCTTTACTCTGGAGTTTTACATTGTAGCATGATTTTCTTTGTATAGTGAGATAAATTCAGGGAAAATTTGATGACTCCTGTTTTTTCTTCATATTTTCCCAGATGTGCACAAGCTTTATCTATTCCTTTCTTCTCTCCAATGTAGAAGTACCTGTCAATAGCAGGGCATTTTGAATGGGCATTGATCCTTTCTTTCCTTGGCTGCAGTAACAGAGCAGCAGGGGTGAAAAAGGTTGACTTTGCTTCGGTTATTTTTCTCTGCTCAGAAAGAAGGCAGTTCTCATTAACCTAAGTTCCTTTTCCACCTCACTATACTATTTGCCAGGGAGGTCAGTTGCCTGCATCTTCACTGTAAATGGAGTTCTAATCAGTATGTCATTGGGCTAGAGGTAAACCACAGGGTAAACCATTACCCCAGTCAAAACAGTGCCATGCAACACAAAGCAGGAACCAGCAGGTGCAGCATTCATTGCATAAAGGTATGCTCTTGGTTTAGCAGAGAAGCAGCATGCACAATATCAGATTATCTTTTCTTGAGTTAAAAATACTCTCTCTAGAGGGGTCACCTATACCACTAAGAAATGTGCGGACATTTGATGTTATGTAAATGTTATTTTTTTCTATTGTTTCATTAATAATAGGAGTCCACTTTGAAGAAGACATTGGAGTTACCCTCAAATAATTGTATTAAAAGCTACTGCCTAGCAAGGGTTAGAAAGTCAGTAGCTCTGCATCATTTAAAACACTAACTAATATGATTATAGGAAAAAAGCTCCACTGTTTGATTTTTTACAATCTTGTGTAAGATAGCATACATTATGATATTAAATTGAACACTGTTAGCCTTTCTCTCCTAATCTAATCCACACTAAATTGGTCAAAAACAATTATAAACACCTCTTTTTTGACAGGTTATGATTGGATAGTTGATTGTTTTTTGTATAATTTGAGGAGGTCATTTACTAACAAGACAGAGCATTTAAAATGGCTAGATTCAAGCAGCTAACCTAAAATTGTCAGGGTTTTTTTTTTTTTTTTTTTTTTTTCTAGGCACTGTAGAAGAGTCTGGCTCAGGCAGGACTTAATTTGCCTTTCATAGTCTATCACAAGGCTCATGATTATTTCTTACAACAAAATATTCAGTGCAACAAATTAGTGGATTCTGCTATGTTGGTTGGGCTGCATTCCAATTCCTGCCTTAGTGATGCTGGCTGCCTTCAGCACTGCCAGCACAATAATTATTGCTGAGTTTTCTAGACCTCATCAAACCAGCAAGGTGATCACCCCCTTGGAACTGCTGGGGATATGAGGTATGGAAAAGTGGAAAGAAATTGCTGCAACTCTGTGCTATCATGCCAGCAAGTGCCACTTGAATGATGGCAGCTATTGGCAGGGGCAGGGCTCTGCTGGAGGAGAGCTTGCAGCAGTTCTAGATTATAGCTTTTGCTGCTTCCAAGGAGAATTGCTGTGGGCACTGAATTAAAGGAAGCAAATTGGGAGGTGGCAAAAACGAAGATTTGAAGGCAAATGTGGAAGGGGAGATGATGATTTGTGACAATGAAACAATTTTTTTTTTTTTTTTTTACTATATGTGACTGGCTTTTTTATGAAGCAAAAAACTTCCACAAACACCATAATGTCAGCTTATGCAGGTTTGTTAGGCAGCTCTCTCCAGCCTTCATTACATAATTAAGGTACCAACTGGTGTCAGCAAACTGATGTCATTCTTGTTCCAATCCAGAGAAGTATACTACTATTTATCAGTATTTTACCATATAAAGTACAGAAGCAAAAAAAATCTTGTTTTACATATTTAACAATATTGTCATCATCAAAATACCTGCTGAGAGCCTGCTACTGTGCTTGAGTGCCAATTTTGGATAAACAAATGGGTTTAATCCAGGACACTCAACACTAACCTTTACACAAAATAAGCATCAGTAAAAATCAAAGTTTAGCCTCAAATTAGCTGATGTAAATTATCTCCGTGTTAATCAGAGAAACATTATCGACTGCAGTAAACATTTATACAAATAAGAAGGCCCATTATATCCCCCTTTAGTATCTCTGTTTCCTTTCCTGTTTCTCCCTTTTGTTTGAACATTTTAATTTTGATCCAACTACATTTTGTTTTCTGGACAATCTACTCGCATGGAAGTGTAATATTTTGACACTGTTCTCGTCACTGGGATACAGTGGCACCTATTAGTTCACTATGGAATATAGCAAGCATTCGTCACATGTGTTTAGTCTTTTGTCAGAGCTTTGCATCTATCCTTTTCCTTGTCCCTCACATTTTTAACTTTTCAGTCTTAACATACTGGGAGTAGAGCTTTGTGATTCACAACCTCTTAAGCCAGAACTTTCTTATAGTACTCAATTTTTCACTATTTGTTACCTTGTAGGTTGATAAGGCTTGGCTGCAAACAGATAATATTTCAGAAACAATGTACTTGAGATATTTGTATGCATACGTGAATTGGCATACTAAAAAGAGGTCAACATGCAGCATTAGTACATTAGTCATTACAGACTAGCTTTTTATTCATTACATTTGTCATCAGGGCTAGGGAAAAGGAATGGCCAGTCTGCCTCTTAATTTTATTATAGCTTTAATGTTGGAAGAGGCAAGAGAATGAGACTAACCTGTACTGCTTACTTATATTACAGAGGCTGTGCTTGCCAGGAGCAGGTGATGGGTTTTGAATTTCTTTAAAACAGAAAGCTTAGGGTCCCACTCATTTAAACATATAGTTTCATAAAACCAGAAAAAACTTCATGTTTTCCTTGAAATGTTTAATCGGATCTTTTTGAGGGCAGTGTCTGACTGACTCACTCTAGCTGTCCACAGAGCTTGGAATGGGGACACCTACCGCAATTGCCCAATGACCTAAGGTTTTCCTGTAATGACTATGACAGCATAAGAGTGTTTCATATGCTGCCTTTTTTCCTTATAATCATCTTCCAAAGCAGATTGAATACAAATAGAGACATATTGAAAATTGCTGCAAATTGACTGGTTCTAATCAATGATTCTTGAGTTGAATCAACACTCTTGAACTGGCCTATGAGAATACTCCATTTTCTTTACAAAAAAAAAGCTTCACCTTTAGGACAGAAATTTCTATTTGTGGAATTGGGTTGTAGACAACAATTGGTGTTCCCCAGCTGTGGTTGAATTTAAAGGTGCTGGACCTGGGACACTGGGCATCTGGAAGATGAGATCTGAGATCTTGTGCTTGTCCCTGGGACTCTGGTGCAGAGAGCAGATGACAATTCTGACTCTTAAGGTAGCCACGTTGCAGAGAAGATGCATTGCTGCCTTCGGCACTACTTGGAGTTCCCTAAGGACTAATGGCTTTATACACTGATAATAGGCAAAGTTTAGCAGCTACAAACTTTTCTGACTAACTGATGTCAATTATCTCTCTTCTGTAAAGTGGTCTGCATAGTTTAAATGTCGGTTTTCAGGTTATGCCAAGACATGAAAATGTAGCAGGTGCTTCAGATATGCTATATAAGAAAAACGAATATTCCAGCAGGAGTGTATTAAGAGAGAGATTTCTGTAAGGTCAGACAAAGTCAGTATCCTGCTTATCCAGGTTTAGTTGTGGAATGAGTGACTACAAAGCAAGGAGCCCTCTGTGCCTTACTGTTCTGAAATGGATTAGTTGTCGTTCTCTCTTGCTTTCTGGACACTCTTACATGTCTGAATACAAGTAAAACCACCATAGTGATTCTAGATTGGCTATTTTCACTTGATATAGTCCTCTGATACCAAATGCCCGGTTCTTATTATCACAGGACTCAGTCCTGATGTGATAGTGAGTGACCCCTGCCAATACCACTCAAAATTATTTGGCTAATGAAATTTCTTATAGGTGTGCCTTTCCTGCTGAGGAGTAGAGACTAATTTTTTGTTGTTGTTAGAAGGTAATTTTTTCCAGGTATTAGGCCACATTCTACTTTTGGCTGAAGAAACATACACAGAAGATAGTTTTACTACCTCAAGTTAAGATACCCTAGATATATCCGCTTGTCAGCTCCAGAACAGTATTATCACATCTTTGTTGAGTTTACAAATGTAATATACTGTAATTTGAATCACTGTGTAGAAACTAGTTGTATCTTTGTGAATGAAAACAAGACCTGTTTTATTGTCAAATATTTCCATAAAGACAGAAACGATTTGAAAGTATTAGATAAGGCTAATCTTTCTGAATGCTCTCTGAATGCTTGATTTTGCCTTCAGGCTTTACTGCAGGCAAATTCAGATTGTGCAATTATAAAATATTATTAAAACGTAATTCAAAAGTATTTTTATGCTCAGAACTGGCTCAAGGCTTCTCAGTAGCATCAGTAAAATTGAATTTTACCACCTTAAAGATGAGGTGTGGGAGCCAGCACTTCGATTCTCTTGCTAGCAGAAGGATGAGAAGGGGAGAGAGAGAGAGAGGAATAGGGCTAGGGCAGAGAGGTGGAAGGGAACCCCTGAGAGATCAGTCTTGATCTTCCCCTTGTGAATTGTGGAACTGGAGAAGATGGGGTTGAGTATGTTGGCAGTGTTTAAACCTATTCCTACCAGTGGTCACTAACCCATCTATCATGATCCTTCCTTTGGCCACAGTCACAGCTAGCCTGTGTCTGCAGACCTTTGACATAAACAAAATAGGCATCAAGCCCAAGACCATGCTCATGACCTACCGAACATCGTACCAGGTAGTCATATGAAGCTAACAATAGAGAGCACTGCCTCCAGTAAATGCTAGTGGTTTTGTTAATCCTTGATCCTGTCATAAGCTTGCACCAGTAAACTGGCCGAGCTTTTGTAGCAGGGTCCTGTAGCTGGGGCAGGCACTATGTTGCTGTACTGCTTCCAGGCCTGAGCTGGCACGCCAAGAGATGTCAGCTGTGTCTGCCCTGCGCTGTCTAGTTTCAGAAGCACTGTGGGAAGAGGCAGCCCTCACATCTCTGCCCCTGTGATACAGGCCTGCACTCACCAATTCCGTAAAACTGGCCTTCTAAAATTAAAAATCACATCTAAGCAAGTATATTAAACTGTTCTTAAATATTCTATATTTGTTAATACAGATATTTTTTTCTTGTGTATGCAGCTAGCTCATCTGATTTTGAATGTTCCTAAAAAACACATGGGCAGGTTTTACTAAATGCTTATTACACTCCTAGCTGGGACCTGACAACTGAGTATTTTGTTTTATAACATTATCTTGGTTTTAAGGTAAAAATGAACCTCATAACTTGACCCAATTTATCAGTCTGAGTCTGAACCACTTTTGTGCACATTCTATCCTTACCTTCCTGGATTAGGTGGAGTGCAAATATGTCTTATTAAAATAATGCACAAATTGCTATTATAAATATTAATGAACAGGAAATAAAATAATTTATAGGGATTAAAACTCTTAGCACCTCTAAGTTATTATTACTTAAGTTCATCCTGTAGCTGAAATACTAACTTCATGATATTTAGCCTTATGGATAGAACAGTTTACGTGAGATTGATTTTTCAAATTTTCTTTCAGGCATGCAAAAGGATGTGGTTCTGATACATATCTCAATCTTGTTACTGTTGGCCAGACAGAATTAAGAAACTCTGTAGTCTTAAAACATACACACATGCACACACACAAAAAAAAATTTCTGTAACATGATGTTAAGATTTGCGATCTAAATTGTAGCATGAACTTAAGACCCCGACCCTTTTAAGCTCGTCATTGGGATTCAAGCATGCAGTTGTTTATAAAACTTTGCTCTGAAGACAAATGAATGAATTGAAATACTCTTCTGGTTTCAAGAGTATTGAAATCTACTATGCCTCACAAATTATGAATTTGTGTTGTTGTTTTAAGTTCTTAGCAAAGGTGAATTTGGTCTTGTACAGTAAAAAAATCTGTAGACATCTGAGACACAATTATCTCTACAGCTCTGTGTAGCTATATAAAAAGTTGCCGTGAATTCAAGTATTTGCTCCAGGTTTCAAAATTTTACATGTCTTAAGTGCAACACTTATTTAATTAGGTTTTTATCATAATTCTAGCAATATGGCTCCTGTAAGGTTATTCTAAAAATAATTTTGGGAAGCAGTATTAAAAATACCACATCAGTCAATGTAAAATTAGGGACTTCCCCCATTTTTTTCCCATAATTTATCTCTTTCATGGATATCGGTGTTTCATAACTTGCGTGGAGAAAGTATTTTGCAAGAATAGAACTTGTTGATCAAGCATTTTGCCAGCAATTTCCTCTTTTTTTCTGCCTGCTCACACAGGAGGTGATTCTTTCAGGGAAGTACTTGGAAGACAGGGTTTTGATTTTGTTATTGTTTGAGTCACTGGGTCTCCATGTATGTATGGTGGAGTCTAAATGTTTATAAATCGTGAATATAATACCCTGCAGATATGTTCAGTGCACAGTAAATTATTTTTATTTAAACCAGCTGTCAGCCTCACCAGCTCAGCTTTAGCTAGAATCTTTCTTATTTTCATGTCATGAGTAATAATAACTGAAGTGTTATTTAGATAACAGTTCTGCTTTTCATTACTACATAACAGAAAACCTACTGTAGAAAGCTTGTATTTACCAGTTTTTTATTATTACTATGTTCAGTTAGAGAAGGCAGCAGCTGAGACTTAGAATACACTTCTGTACCCGTGGAGAGCCCTGTTGTCCTCAGTAGGTCACAGCAGAAATCCACTTGTACACAATATGATGCAGGGATGTGGTCCTACACAGGATTTTTAAAAACTGTGATTACCTTCTTATCAAGTGCGGTGAAGGCCTATTCCTTCTCTCAGCAGCATCAAACGGATTAAGGACAGGGGCTTAGTATTATATATGTGATTCCTTTAAGGAACCAATGGACAAGTGGAAACTAATTCTTTCTTGATTTTAACTTGAATTACCTGTGCTTGTGATGGGTTTTATTAGATGTGCTGAGAACACCATTGTTTCCACAGCTCTTCACAGAACTTCATTTTAGTTTTGCCTTTCTTCTTACAAAAAACATTAAAATCTTTTTTTCTTTCCCTGCTGTCTTGCAGTAAAGGACTTGACTCACATACACATGCACGCTTGCAGATGTGTAGGTGTATTTTGTATGGATTTGACTTTCAAAATATTATTCTGTTTTTCTGCTGGATAACTGTGGAGAATTCGTTGAGTAACTGGGCCCTGTATCTCAGGATACTATCTGAAAGTTTGATGAAAAATTAAATTAACCTCTCTAAGGAATGGCACAAATATATGCATTCTGCCTCAAAATGATGGAAGTGCTGGGGGAGGGTTAGCTGGGGATGTTGTATGTGATGCAGGTAGGCTTTAGCATTAGAATTCTTTCATAAGCCACAGGCCTAAAATACTTGCATTTATTGGGCTCTTTTTAACTTCCTATGCCATAGAACCAAGAACTGAAAGTCGTTAAAAAACTATATGTCTAACTTAAAAACACAAGCAAATGATTAGAAGCTGTGGGCATCTGATGCAACACAATTGAGCTGAGGGGACTTAATGAGTTACTGATTAGAGCTTAATTTCTATAGCTCATTCTTAGCCTGCACCAGTCATGATATAAACCACGGCTGCTTAATTCTCCTTCACTGCGATTTAAGCTAATACTCTCTTCTTCCTTTGGAGTGAACTGAGAGCCTCTTACCAGGGCTCAGCTGGTGAGTCCATCAGTTGAGCGTGACCCTGTCCCAGGCTCCAGCATACTGGGTGCCTCTGTGCTGTGTGTGCTGTCAAAGGGCCCTGGCTGGTGGGGACCGTACATACGCGCTTGAATGTGTGTGTCTGTGTGCCCTTTAATTTATTTCAATGCAAAGTTTTGATTCTGTATCATTGTGAAGTAGTCGTGGTTGAGTTTCTTCTCAAGGAGGTTTCCGAGGAGAGGCACTTTGTCATTTTCCATTTTGGAGTTTGTGTTATAAATCATCTTTTGACTGGTTTCTCCTTTGTGGTTCCTGTCTGAAATTTTAGTCCAATCATACACTTTAAGAATCATCTCAAAATGGTTTTCTTATCCTCTGGAAATTCAATTCTTAGATCCCCAAAGGTCAGTAACACTGTTAACCTATTAACAACCAGCCTCTGACAAGAATCTGGAAATAGTTTGAGCTATTCCAGCTTGACAGTATACAGGCTGATTTTATTTTGTATTTATTTTTAAAACAGTTAGCAGAAGTCTGGAAAAAAATAATGCATTAGTAAAAATGTTTCACTGTAATTATACTTAACTCTTCTATAATTTTATCAGTGATTACATAAGATAACCTGTCTATGATATTTTATTTATCTGGAAGCCTACAAAGACGATGTGAAGGATGTTTATTTTCTGACATTAGGAACTGACCCTCCATAACCCTACATTTTGGGTTCACTGCATTATTAAAATGGAGTTGAATTTAAACTTATTTTTCTTTTCTTACCATAGTGTACTTTTTCATCCAAAGCATCCATTTTTCCTCTTTCCTGTTCTCATTTTAAACTCTTGTTTCCAGAAGAAGAAGAAAGAAAATGGACAATTCTTTGTCTATTCCTAAACTTTAAAGACTAGTATTTCTTTGTTAGACCTTTTCTTTTCTCCCTGTAATGTCCTTGAAACATCATTAAACATTTGAAGCTGGTGGATATGATTTGGAGAAAGAAGTGCAGCTGTTTAACCAAAAATGTTAAGTTTTTAAAGTAAAGGGAAAAAAAATCTTTCAAAATCAGGTCTATATTTTCTCTTGCTATGTAAGGAAATCCCTTATGATTCTGGCATCCATGGAAGAGGAGGAAGCTACATAATACTGTTTTTAATAGATTTTTTCAGTACTTTGTCCTACTTTTCACTTCTCCCCTTTTAGAAACACAGATCTAATGAGATTTTTTTTTGAGTAACTGCATGTAGTAAGTCCATATTGTTTTTCTGTTTGTTTGTGGGTTGTTTTTATTTTCTCTCCACCTTCATCTCTTCAGGAAGTGGGAATAAAGATCTAGTTCTGTCCTATATTTTCCATTTGATAAATCTGCTATGCACCTTGCTGTGGTAGTCTCATCTTCTAAGAAACAGCAGCTGCATTTCTGCAGCATTTTATCTCTGCACAGCCTACCAGAACACTGCCATTTCACATATCCAGCAGTCCCCACACACGGCTGATTCCTTGGAGTGACAAGAGAAAGTCTAGTAGCAAGTCTGCCTATGGCAAACGTGAGGTAGATGCACAAGGACAGAGGTGGTGCAGACTCGTCTGCTTGTTCTGCACAGCCAATATTTACACACTGCTTTGTGTGCCATATTTTCAAGTAGGTCCCCCCACCTGAAGTTTCAACATGGCCACGAAATCTGAGGGAGTGGTTGCTTGGTACTGAAGAAATTGCTAGTCATCAAAAAAAAAAAAGTACATTGGCATGTGGGAAGTGAAGATTCGCACAGAATAGCCATTTATCCAGCACAGCACCATAAACAAGTTTGGTGGAACTACCGCGTCTTTCACCAAAAAAAACCCCAAACAAACAAAACAAAACATGCTTGATGCATGATAGTGCAGTTTCCTTTTAACCTAAAGGTGCAGCAGGAATATTAGATTTTCTACTTTTTTATATAATTAACTACCGTGCTGCAATTTTCCTTTATAATTGGCACACTTAACTGTATGATTTCCTACTGGTTGAATGATTTGCATCATCCTTTGTATTTTTTTGCTTGCTGAATCCCTACTGTTACTATACTAGAAGCTTGTACAGTCTAGACTCTTTTTTCGACTGCTTTGCTATTGTCATTTACTCTTTGTTCAGCTGATGAAAATAAGAGCTCTGTGCTCAGAGTGAGCATTTTCCCTTTGTTACCTGTTTAACAGCACTTTAGGTGTAGCAGGTCTTTTGCTGATACCCCTAATAGACTTCATGCAGACCTACATAACACCACTTTATGCCACACGTTGGTCTTTTTTATATAAATGACTATGTCAATAGTCAAGGAAATATTTCTTAATGATAAACTTAGAAGCATAGGATGTCTGAGATTTCATGAAGTTCCTAATACAGCTTGGCTTTCCTTTTCTTTCTTCATCACATTTTCACCATTAGAGTATTACATCTTGGGATTCTGGGAACCCTTCTATGATGCTGCTTTGCTAGGGAAAGTTGTAGGATAGCACAAATGAGTTCATTAAGCTCTTGGATGATGTAGGACTAGAATCTGTTTCTGACAATAAATTTGTAAAATAAAATGCTGGGTAAAATACCAAGACTGGCTATAAGCTGGATGCATTGTGTGAAGGAAATCTTTGTTGTAGAGAGGAATTCAGTGGTTGACATGAAACCCTGAACATTCAAATTCAAAATGATATGGCTGACAAACTTCCCCAGAGTTATTTTGAGAAACCCTATCTTAAAGTTCAACATATGCCAGTAAGTACTATATAATTAACACTCTTTACATTTGCAATGCTGGTGTAAGTGTAGGCCGTCTTTTTAATAGCAAGTTTTCTTACTTAATTTCAAAAAGAAAGTGTTGGTGTGGCAGTGGACTGCAGCATGAAAATTGAAAAACTCTCCCATAACTATATCATGCAAGAACAGTGGTGAAGAGTAGTTAATTATTCATTTAGTATTTGATCTCAAAAGGTGTTATTTTTTAAATGAATGGAGTGTGTGGTAGATATACCTAATTCAATTAATCCACAGTGTAATATAAACTGAGTAAATAGTCACCTGTCATTAATGAAACTTTATAAAGAAACAGCCTGCTTTTTCTTCTTCCTTTTGTGTGTGTGATGCTGGCATTGTTGTTGTTGTCATTATTTTTTTATTATTATTTTATTTTTATTATTCACATTTTCATTAAACTCTATTCAATGTTCCAGTTAGTGTAATTATTGGAATGATGTCCAAGAAACTCCTTACACTTTCTGTTTAAATTCACTTCACCATTACAGTGCCTTCTAATATTCACGTCAATATTATTTTTATCAAAACATGCAATTCTGCCTATGGGTTGGGGTGCAGTGCTGTGTTTTGATATAATGTCTGAACACCAATTAAAGGGCACTTGCTGTTTGAATTCTGAAATTATTTCTACTGATACTGTTAGAAATGCAGTTTTTCTACTTTCTGATCTATCTGCTTGGAATGTTGTTGCTTGAAAACAGTCATCAACAGCCCAAGATTGTCCCTTAATTTACTTTTTAAAATTAAGTGTCTAGAGTCTTGGGTAACAGCTTATACTTCAGCTGATGTTTGTGACAGTGGGAGGAGGTAAACTAGAGTCATTATCGGTAGAACCAGGTCAAAAAGTTGCATGCATTTAGTTATGGGTAAAAGCCCACTGACAGGATACCTGGGGATAGAGGGAAGAGAAAAATTCAAAAGGCAGGGAAATAACGGAAGTAAAGAGAGAGGACTAGGCTGAAAGATGGTATTTGTGAATGGAAGCAAAGTAGCTGAGAAGATCTCATAAGCCTGCCACTTATTTTCAGCACCGATATCCTAGAACATTATAGCATTTGCTGGTGTATATAACAAAATGATTTGTGTTTCTCCTCCTGCAAACATACCATCCTAGTGAACAGTTTAGTATCTCAGTAGAATTGCCCACATGAATATTTTAGCTAACTGAATATAACTCAGTAAACTGTCAGTGAGAAATGTGGCTTTTATTAAAACAAGAAGGTGAAACATTGCAAACTCATTTCATTTTACTGCTGACAGAAGTATGTTTTTAACTCAGGGCAACTATCTTGGGTATGGGAAGGGGAAATGCCCTAATAGATGTTTTCTGGTCTGTTCTAATCTGTTTATGCTTTTGCTTTTTAATCATAGGTTTCTGTGCTCGAGAGGCAGATATTTGACTTCCTTGGTTATCAGTGGGCACCCATCCTGGCAAATTTTATACACATTATTATAGTCATTCTTGGCTTATTTGGAACCATCCAGTATAGACCTCGTTACATAACAGGAGTGAGTATTTAATTTTATTTACTTATTCTGATGTGCATGTAAAAAAAAAAAAAAAAGAGGTGTTCCAAACTCTATTGCTTATAAATCAAATAGAAATCTTATCTTGTTTTAACTTTCTTCTGTAATATTTTATGTTTCCTTATTATGCTTTTGAGACACCTGCAATAATTAAGTGGTAACAACCTACAAAAGTTGAAAGTCAATATAATCACAAATTACATGACAATATGAACTTTCAAGAAGTGAAGTCAGTTTAAAGAATTACAGCATCCTCAGAATTACAGGGATTTAGAGCTAGAATAAATGCTAGCCATAACTTCCTAGATACACTGGACCTCCCCAACAGATCCATGATTTATTATAGTTACTCATTATTGTTATTAGCCATCATTGCTGCAGTGCGTATCTGTTATGTATATCCCTCCTAGAAATTAGAGTCCAAGTTGAAAATGAAGTATGAGGATAAGGTAAGAAATGCAGGTTTGATGGTTATGGACTGAGGGCACCAGAATAAAAGTAAGGATTTGGATCTTTATATTTTTAATCCATTTCTTTTCCTTATTCAGCTACCCCTCATACACATACTCAATATTGCTGTACTCTCTGGTACAATACAGTATTAATGAAATCCTCATTTCATACTCTGGGTTTGTTCTTTTCCCCATTTGTAGGCCTATGAAGACAGAACAACAAATCTGAAAGCTGTCGTTCAGAACACCTTTTGTTAGAAATAGATTTGCATAACAATATTTCTATCAAAATTGACTGCTAATTCAGTTAAAGCTTGTATACTTTTCAGAGACAGACAGCAGTCGAAAAGATTTGCCCGTACACAATCATATTTTCACGTCAAATGAAAATAACTCCACTGAATCTGTACCCACTTCTGCAAAGTCTGTTTCCTCTTACACTGTTCCCTCATATACCAGTAATCACTCAGGAGATAGAAAGATTTTGCTTGTACCCCTGTGCTACCATCCATATTGCAGTAGTGTGATGCTAAAAGTAATACATTAGCATTTGTGTCTGTGTTTCTATCTCTGTGATTTCCTACATGCAGAAAATGTGTGTCCACATGTATAATGTCTTTATGCATGCACACAATTTACTATATTCCAAAACACATATTATCAACATTGAAAAATATATTGCAAGCCTTCAATATTTAGTCACAACTCTGGGAGTCACACGAATGTGAACAGGAGTTTTCTTCTTCCATTTCTAGTGCTTTGACCAGTACAAAAGTCTTGAAAATAAAAAATCAAAATTCAGTGAAGTGTCAGTTAAATAGAAAGAGTAAAAGGTTCCATTGCAAGACTATTGCAAGGCATAAAAATGAGCATGAGCATAAAATGCTTAGCTGAGCTAAACAAGAAAGCTAGATTTAAATGGCCTTTTCAACAGGAGTACAGACAATTACCTGCTACAATGATGAGTGCATTGTGAATGGGGAGGAATACCAGCCTTATAAATAGGTACCATTCACATGAGTTTCTGGATTATACTGTTTGTGCCACACCATCCTACTAATTTTCACACATATCTTTTCTTAGAGCTCCCCCTCACCCTCACTGTGTAGCCCGTCTGGCTTTCTCAGTTTGCCTCCCTGCATCCTCTCATTGAACTGGATAGAACCAATCTAAGACCTAATTGTTTGTCTTGCTCAGATTTTATAATAGACACCTGAATCTGTCATCTATCACAGACGGTTTAGATAAGGAAACGATGAAACTTTCATCCTTCATTTGGTTGGATCAACAGAGAAGTGCTGTGATTTTTTCATTTCTACTGCTGCTCTCTTTGAAGAGCATCTAAAGTCAGGGTGAGGGAAATGATACTGATCACTGGAGGCAGAGATAAGGGAAGTGCATCCTTTTCTTCAGTTCTACTGGGCCCAGAATAGGCATCTTGTTGAAGCTGGGCAAAACTCAGTGGTGTCATATGACATCAGGGTTAAAGTTATGAGTTCAAAGGCAAGAAGAAAGACAACAGCCTATAAGCCTGCAAGGGTGTAGCTATGAGGTTTTCAGGTGAGTGGATGTAAATACTCAGACTTCAATAGATTCTGCAAGGGTCAATCTATCTTGAGTGGACCCTATAGGACCCTTAATCCACAGTCACATTAGTACCTCAAGTATAGCTTGCTTCAACAAGACTACAATAAATTTCCTTTTTACTGTGCATGCTTCGTAAAGAATATCACAAAAATGTTTTCCAGAGGTTGTGAATCATAGGTTAAAGAGAGCAGGGAGGTTTTAAGGTGAGATTTAAAGAAATGATTCAGTGGCTTAGGGAGAAGAGGAAATAAGTTTTAGACAGATGGGACACCACAAGTGAAGGTGTGTCCTTGAACTCACAAGAGTCACAGGGAAGTTTAGAAGTCAATGAGGGGAATAGGTGACTGTGTGATTTCAGGCCTTGGAAAATAGTTCAAATTACATGGGATGCAGGAGTTGTAGTGGACAAAAAGGACAGGAAATTGAAGTTTAATATCATCAGAGGTATTAATCTTAATATAGGTTTGGCAAGAACACATTCATTTTTGCTTGTAAACCTAAACCATTAACCAATAAATGAGCAATTGAATCAGGAGGTGAAACATCTGTTCTGAGGGTGGGAATGAGTGTATTTTCAAAGATGTCTTTTCAAAAGATAATAATTAAGCCATTTTTTTGTGAAAACAATAGTGATAAAAGGACTGCTTAACAGAACTATGCTGAAACAGACAGTAAGGATTTCAGTAGGAACAAAGGTTAGCCAGCATAATGACTGAGATGTAAATGTGTTTTTTAGCAGTGCTATCATAGGATCCATCAATGCAAATGCCTGAGAGGTAATACCAATGCAAATTATTAAGGGTTCTGGAAAGAAGCAATGTTCTTCACGTGGGTAGGCCTGTGCCTGGAGGCTCAGTTTCTCCCCATTCCTTCTACAGAGAGATTCCAGCTGTGCTGATATGCTCAGCACATATTCCTCACTCTGCTATGGATTATTAGTCACCTGACTAATCTAGTGAACTTCTACAATGGAATAACTGCATCGGTAGACAAGGGAAGAGCTATGGATGTAACCTATCTAGACTTCTGTAAGGCCTTTGATATGGTCCCCCACAATATTCTGGCTGCTAAATTGGAGACATATGGGTTTGACAGATGGACTGTTAGATGGATAAGGAAGTGGCTGGATGGCCACATCCAAATTGTTATACTCAATGGCTCAATATCCAAGTGGAAACCAGTAATGAGTGGTGTCCCTCAAGGGTCCGTACTGGGACCAATAGTATTTAATATCTTCATTAATTACATAGACAGTAGGACGCAGATGACACCAAGCTGAGTAATGTGGTTGACAGACCCGAGGGATGGGAAGCCGTCCAGAGGGACCTTGACAACCTTGAGGAGTGGGCCCATGTGAAGCTCATGAGGTTCAACAAGGCCAAGTGCAAGGTCCTGCACCTGGGTCGGGGCAACCCCTGGTATCAATACAGACTGGGGGATGAACTGATTGAGAGCAGCCCTGCGGAGAAGGACTTGGGGGTACTGGTGGATGAAAAATTGGACATGAGCTGGCAATGTGCACTTGCAGCCCTAAAAGCCAATCATGTTGTGGGCTGCATAAAAAGAAGTGTGACCAGCAAGTCGGGGAAGGTCATTCTCCCCTTATACTCAACTCTCCTGAGACCCCACCTGGAGTACTGTGTCCAGCTCTGGGGCCCACAGTACAGTAAAGACATGGACCTGTTGGAGTGGGTCCAGAGGAGGGCCACAAAAATGATCAGAGGTCTGGAACACCTCTCCTATGAAGAAAGGCTGAGAGAGTAGGAGTTGTTCAGCCCGGAGAAGAGAAGGCTCCGGGGACATCTTATTGCAGCCTTTCAATATATAAAGGGGACTTATAAGAAAGATGGAGAAAGACTTTTCACCAGGGCCTGTATTGACAGGACAAGGGGTAATAGGTTTAAACTGAAAGAGGGTGGGTTTAGATTGAACATAAGGAAGAAAATTTTTACAATGAGGATGGCGAGACACTGGAACAGGTTGCCCAGAGAAGTTGTGGATGCCCCATCCTTGGAAGTATTCAAGGTCAGGTTGGATGGGGCTTTGAGAAACCTGATCTAGTGAAAGATATCCCTGCTCATTGCAGGGGGGTTGGACTATATGATCTTCAAAGGTCCCTTCCAACCAAACCATTCTGTGATTCTATGATTCTATGAAAGAAAGAGTATGGAAATGCCACTGAATGAACTGATGTTTTCTGGTTCTGCATTACAGAAAAGCTTGGCAATTGCTTTCTACTGTTCTTTTAACATTTTTAGAAAGCATTCTCAGAATACATAAGAATGACAAAAAGTCCCATTTGTACTGAATATCATTCTCTTCTCCAAACAGAGGAATCCACCTGACAGGTGAAGCCCACGTTATGGTTCTCCACACTGTAAAATTACCTACTTTGTTTCTTCACTGCCATGGGAATAAGATAAAGGAATGTCTAGTGGAGCTTGACAGTGACATGAACAGATAGAGAAAAACTTTGAATTATGAAATATAAGAATACAAGGACAATCATGTCTGGAAAGTAGATTCCACTGTAATTTCCACTGCTTATTGTACCTTCTAGATCTGTTATATTTACTTCTTCTAGAATTAGTTCCAACAAAGAGAGCATTTTTGTACAGTTCTGTAGGTTTTATTGAGTAGTCTTACAGACAAAGCAAGAGTGATAAGAAAGTGAAAAAGCATTTGCACTGAAGAATAAATTCTCCTGCCTTGAGCATAAAGTGAAGATCCAATACCAGTAAGAGAGAAAACTTTTAATCCAGAAGGAATTACCTTGTTTCAAACCTGTGATAGTAGTATATTTTACAAATTTTTTTCTTGTTATGACCTATTCATTGCACAATTCAAGTGGATTTTGGTTGTGTGTGAAGCAAAATTATGCAGTGGACAACAATGTTACTAACATTTTCCCAGGGATTAATTTATTCAGTTCTAGTATTTTATCCTCTTAGACAGAATAGTAACACCCCCTAATAATAGTGAACATAATAGGGCCTCATACAGACCACAATATACTAGCAGAAGAGAACAAGAATTCAGTTTGACACAAAGCAAATTTGCAACCTTTAAGAGCAAAAAGAATCTTGTACAGGATAATACCTGGTCACATTAAGTCTGGGAGAAAAGGATAGATTATTACTGGTACATTACTTAACACATAATTGCTGATATATATTAAAAAAGAGAAAGAGGCAATTACCTTATGTCTGAGCTTCCTGCAGCATCATCAGTCTGCCAAACCATTAGGCCCCAGAGAGTATAACTGAGTTTATCTATGTCTTTTTAAAGACTAGACATTGTCAATGTCTTCAACACCCCTAGTGGGATCTACTTAATGCCTTATATGACAAGTAGCCCTGAGTCTACCAGGTCTGTTTTGGAGTATTTCAGTTGTATATTGCGATTTAGTATCTTCCATGTTTTTTAGATGTTTAAAGTAGTACATGAAAGTGTGCAGCAGTTCATCTGTCATATGTACATACCAGGATATTATCAACAACATAAACCATGCCATAGAAAACTTTAAAGCCAAGAACAACAGGGAATCTGCAGTTCTAGAGCCATGCTCTTTGAGCTACTTTTTTGAATTTTAAAGACAGGCTCTGTATAGTTAATGATTTGGCCAGAATTTTTGGTGAGAAAACATTTCAGGAGACTGTTTTGCTAAATCTTGTAAAAAACAGTTTTCAGTTCTTTTTCCTGATGAAACAGTTATTTATAGTAAAAAAAAAGGATTCTTATGCTTAATATTTTTTAATAACAGAATTCTTCTGAGATTAATTTACCTTATTCACCTAATCCGATTTATTTTCCAGATATTTGTTTTATTTAAAATAAAAAAGTGCATGTACTCAAGCTCACTACAGGAATTATTTAAAAATATATTTTACTTCTGCTTTATTTATAGCTGTTGGGAATAAAATATATATATAAACCCATTTAATAAGGAGGAAGATGAAATGAAATTGAATGGTCATTGTACATTCTGGTCAGCCTGCAAGGCACAAAGCTCTTGAAGTCTATGAAGTCAGACTCCTACCTGAGACTGCTCTCTATAAAGGGGTTTCTCAGGAAGTACTTTTGCCTCCCTTCTGAGACAAATCATTCACTGCTTTACCTTAATTGTACTCATGTGATGATTTACTGTGTTGCAACTAAAATGTAGACATTTATTTATAGAAGGAGGCACATAGTCACACAAACTACTTCTATGCTCTACACACCTTTTCTGAGCAAATGATAATTTGGGGACATAAGCAATAATCTTCTGCATAATCATTTTGAGCTAATGCCCAATAATACTATAAGTACAACTAAGTAAATAAAGACCTTGAACATTTTAGTAGCAGCTTTGTCTGTTGGCTGTCACAGGAGACTGTGAATCAGGATACTGATTCTGTTTCAAAATGTGCCATTGGCAAGATGTTTTGTTTGCTAACATGTCGTTCAAGCACACATAATGATATTCCTCAGTTTGTTCCTTGATTCAGTAGTTTGCCATGGATAATAATGAATGTGAATGTTTATTCTGTAGTTTGCATCTATGCTCTTTCAATGTATTCAGTTACTGAATACAGTATTGCTAATACTCAACATAGATTTCTGGTAATTTTAATTGTAAATTAAGCAACAAAATAGTTAGCTGTATAAATAAATTGATATTATATCTACTTATCTTTCAAAGAAGACCAGTCTCTTAAACTTGCATTTTTTGCACAAGTGTGTGTGAAAAAACATGATTTCTTTTCTGCAAATATCATTAATACCAGCAACAGAATGATTATTTTTTCAGGATATTCTGTCACTATATTTACTAAAATCTTTGCTGAATGTGAACCAGAAAGCAAGCTGAACAAGACTGAAATAAATCCACTTAAAATTGGAAATGGTACTTGAAGGAAACATTTTTCATTGTCCATGCTGTTCTCAGTGTAAAATTTCCAGGATTTATTGGTTTCAGTCAGGTTGAAAATACCATGATGCAAGCTGATTTGTATGTTAGTACTTACAGGCCAGATCAAAACCAGGAAGTGTGTGACCACAGAGGTTGTATTTCCATGTTAGTAGAAAAATCTGTGTCAGTAAAAACTTGAGTAATGGTTAAAAAGTCAGAGGTAATCCAAATGTATATATACCCACTGGAAAAGTTAGAACAAAAAAGAGAGGTGTCTCAATGACAAGGAATAGAAGAGAATGTTGACAGAATAGTAATTTCCCCAAATAGTAGAATTCCAGAAATTAAGCACTATATAGTGACTGTGTGCCTTAAATAGGGAGGACAGAATAGGTGTTTTATTTGGGAAGTGCATGTGTATAAATAAGTTCTTACACTTGGGAAAGAAATAAGTGGAGATACTCATCCATTAGTTTCAAGTCACAGTAATATAAGCACACTACCATTACATTTTCAATCAAAGAGATCAAAAAGATTCAGAAAATACAAACTATACAAGATCAAGGAGATGATAGCATCCCACAAAGTGGTCATTATGGAAAGTTCTGTCTGCACCTAAATAGAACAAATGCTCAGTCAGGCCAAACTTTAACAAAATAGTTCCTCAGTGCTTACTCATTTTATTCTTGGGGGTGTTGATTAAAAATTAGTCAAATAAAAAGTTTGCCTTCAGTTGAAAGTAAATCAGATGAGTTTGTAAAAAAATAATTATATCTGAGTCATCAAATAAGAGTGACTACAATACTGGTGGTCACTGTGCCTCAGGAAATATCAAGAAGCAAACATTTATTACTCATCTTGATGAAAAATGGGGAATAAAATCTTGATCATAGTTTAGGATCCCCAGAGACTCCCAAATTAAAAAGGAGACAAAGCAAAAAGAAACATCACACTCATATGGCTACTTAGAGATGGTTAACTAAAATAAGCATGTCTGTAAGAGTTTGTGTCTGATGAAGTAAATTAAAGAAAATTACAATACAGCATAAGGTTGTATAGAAGCAAGAAAAATCTTTGAAGAGCAAAGTGCATGAGCAAGAGTATGAGGACAAACAAAAAAGTACAGAATAAAAATAGAAAACTTAAAAGAGCACTAGTAAACCTTAAAAATGAGTATTGCAGAGCCATTTTTGGGAGACTCCTGTAAAGCTCCAAATCATAACATGAATTAAGACTATTACAGTGCTGGAGAATCCACCTCGACCCTGAATTAACCCCAAGTTTCATTCATGGTTTCATTTTCATTATGCCAGATAAATCGATGCTAAATGAAGCACTGGTATTTTATGGTATAGTAATTACTGCATAGGGGCACTTTCATGAAATGCTTTCCGTGCCATGAATAGCAACGTGAATTCTCCGTAGTACTTTCCATGATAAGTATTCAATATCATTAACATTCTTTTCATTACAGAATATGTACTATTTGCTGTTTGTTGAAGCTCACCTTCCTAAAAAGATCCTTTGTCCTGGTCACCTTTTCAGTCATCCTCTTTCAGATCTCGTCAGTGTTTTCTGAAATATCTCCACATTCAGAAATACCTGGAGCAAGAGCATGTTATTACAACTTTTTCTCATAAAAATTCTTATAAAAGATTACTGATAACAATTTGGATGTCACAGAAGAGTAGAGATTGGGATTCTTTTTACAGTCTGTCTTTTCACTACTGGATGCTACCTCCATAAGAATGACCTTTGTAAACTTTGCTAACTGCTATTTTATTGGAGAGTTTTGCTCACTTTGGCAGATGCTGTGAAAAATCGGTAGGGATGTAAGTAGAAGACTGCCCTTTGGACTTTAAACAACATTTGCTGAAAGGGATTTCAATTCACAGGGAGGTATGCTGTTTAATAGAGTGCTTTTGCTGCTGTTGTATTAAAAGATTAGATTTTAGTATGTTGTGGATTTAAATGTTCTTTCATTTATGTTTAAAAGGACGGGCTCAGCAGTTTACTTTTGAAACTGAATCTAGCCTACTTTATGGTAGGGGTAGGAATGCGAAGGGAGTAGAAGTTAGTGAATAGCTAGCTGGTCAGTATCATAGCTGTAGGGGTTCGACTAATCCAAATTTTGAGTCTGACACCTTGCACACATACAGAACTTGAACAAAGAAAAGCTTAAGTATTCCAATGGTCAAGTCTTTCTTTCTTTATGCGTATTGGTTAGTTTATTGATGGTATATTAAATATCAATTTAAAACAGGTGGTCCACTCTTTTTACCTGATAATCAGTCCAGAAAGCTAGTCTAGGCTTCGATTACACTGGGTTTTTGATTTTGACTTCTCCTTTTAGACATATTTTGATAACTTGCAAGAGATCTCAGCAGATCTCAAATTCTTCAGCACTCGAGATTCAGCTGAGCCTTGGGCAAATATGTTGGAGAATCACTTCCAGTATAATATACAGTCTGCCTCCGTCTTGACTGTATGGAAGTAGGTGAAAGAAGGTAGCCTACAGTAAATTTCTCTGGCATTTTCTATCTTTTTTGGCTCTTGACTTTAAAATTTTCATACTATTTAGAATAAAGACCACACAAAGTAATTTTTTTTTCATAAAAATTGCCTGAGTAAAGTTTGACTACTTTCATCTGCTCTCTTCACTGGAACATATTTAGGTGTGAGGCATTGAGGTACAAAAGGATTAATCTAAAGGAAATTATTATTCTGTGTTCAGAAAACCTGACCCAACTTCTTCTCAAGAAAGTGTAAAATATTCTTTCAAGATTAAAGAGTACCCAGACAGTTAGTCTGCCAGCTTTAGGGAAGCACAATGGAAAAAAAACCCTGTTGATCAGAGAACTAGTCAAGACATAAAAAGGAAACAATCCCAGTTAAGAAATCCTAAGTCTCTGATTCCTCTAAGTTTTGTATAGGACATTACTTTTTCAGAAGTCCCCTACTGTCAGAAAACAGAGTTCTAAAGAGAAAAAATGTACCAGCACCCTGGAGTTTCATTGTAGATAATTGAGTGAGATGGTGTCAGACTCCAAGAGGCCTTTTAAATAGTAAATATTTTGAAAACACAGTAAACTCTTCTCACTTATTTGAGCATGAAATCTATTAGGTTCTTAGAGCCACTGAATCTTGAAAATTAATTTGGGATGTTTTCAGAAAATATGGTGAAAGGCACCCTGGACAAGACTTCAGGACAAAGTTTACTTCAACAACAGTTCTGCTTGGAGTTTTATTTTCTTTTAGATTGAGATGGATTTTCATTAATTTTCAGAATGTTTTTTAAGTTTTTCATTATAACAAATCCTTTTAAAGATACTTAGCTAATACTATTTTGTAAAGTGATATATATGTTGAGCATTAGAAGATGAAAAATTATAATTTACATCATATAATGAAGTACAGCATTGATTTCCAGGAAATTTTATGTAGAACCTGTTCAGCTCATGAAGCTGTCTGATATTTTTAATATAAATCCTTAATTATTAGTTTAATAGCAGGTTTAACTGATGTAGAATTCAGCTACATTCATCCTTTCCTAATGCTTTTATCCCCTTTCAATGAATCGTATTCACATATAAAAAGTAGCCATTCAAAATGTCTCTGCCTCATCCATTCCACAGAAAAGGAAGATGGTTTTCCAGGGAGTCTCCACTGAGGAGTACAGTTCCGTGTAGAACTGCTAATAACATATAACGTATTCTCTTTTCATTCAAACCAGAGAGCTCACTAACAGAATCCCTGGAAAGGTGCCAAAACATGAAGTTCCTCTACATTTCATTTTCTCTTTCTTTAGAATAGATCCTCTGGTTTGTCACTATAATGATGAGTGGGTTTTATTCTACAGGGGTTTTTTGTGGGGTTTTTTTTTTTTTTTAAGAACAAGCAACCCTTTCTGTTAAAATAATGTCTAATTGGCACTTTGTAGTTGAAATACTTTAAAAAGCATGGAGAATGAATGATTTAGCTGGTGATGTTTTTAACAGATACTGAGAGGAAGAGATTAGAGAAAAAACCCGTGAGTTTGCTACTGCTACTTAAAGTGCAGCTGCAAGCATTAAAATTCTCTCAAACACCCAATAGCTCTGGCCAGCTAGAGATAATTAAAAATCAAGCAAGGATAAGGTAATGTTTCCACTGCTCTGAGATGACCTCTGTAGTTCAGTGCCAAATATTTCTCTTTATCTAGAGTAATCAGATTTCCTTGTATTTCCCACAGTTGCTCCTATACCTGTTACTATGGATTTCCATATTGTTTATTTAGTATTTTTTCTAGCTGGCATATATCAATTACTGCTGACAGTCGCTTGTCTAAGAGGTTATAGCTCTATCTTTTTATCTTGTACGTTTATAGCATGCATTCATGGAGTATCTGTCCACCTCAGAGCTTTTAATGTCTCTGTCCTTGTGTCACACTACTGAAGGGGGAAGTACTCCCCCCACTGCTTTACAAAGTGGGAACGGAAACACTAAAAGGCTGAGACATTTTCTCAGTACCAGAGAAAAGGCTGTGACAGATCAACATATGAATCCATTTTTCTCAAGTTACAAGCCAGTGCTTTATCCACTGCATCCTGCAAACACAGAGATGCCCCGAACTCTCTATAAAGTCTAGGAATAAAGATTGGGATCACAGCTACGTAACAGTGTGGAATACTTCTGTAAGAAAAAAGAATAATAAAACAGTCTTTGGACAGTATCTCTCTCACCACAGGAAAAGTCTGCTGATGCCTCAATCTGTCTTTGTGATAACTCTTTTGTCAGACTCGGTGGCTGTTACGATGGCGGCTGGGACCCACAGTTGCACTCCTTCCAGGAAGAGATTGATATATTTTAATTAACAGCTTATATCACAATAAGATAAGCATTAGAAAAGAACAGGAAACATTGCCTCTGGTCCAAACTACCTACCTGAGTCTCACATTCCTCTGCTCTGCTGCCTCTCCTTGCAACAGGCTGCAGATTCAGAGCTTGTTCTGGAGTACAGTTGCATAAAAATGGCTCTGCTGCTGCTCCTCTTTCTATTCCAGCTTCTTCTGTACTGCTGTCTGTTTTCCTATAGTCTCTTCACTTTGATTCAGCCACTAATCTCTACTTATATTTAAAATGGCATTGTACTGCAAGTAGCTAAAACAAAGCTGTCCATTTTAAATTAAATTAAGTCTGAATAACAGTACTTGCCAATACATTGTACTGAAACCCAGTTCTTGTTTTGGCCAGCTGATTAGGATTTAGGCAATCATCTCAGTCATTCAAGTGAAGCCAACTTTAGTCATAGTTGTTTTATATCTGCACAGGATGACCTGCCAGTAGTGGGAGTCCCTCCTTATCTTTTTTCCCCAAGAGTTTTTTTCTAGGCAATGTGACTGGTTCTCTTTTTTTGTGAGTTTCATTGTCACCCCGAGGTTATGCTTCAGGAAGGGTGCATTGAGAATCACACAGATACTCTATATACTATCCTATTCATTTACAAATCACCATTTCCAATTTTGAGAGAAGATGGAGATGAGTTTCTTCAGTCATACTCCAGATGTGACTTTTTTTTGCCTTCCAAACAAGAACCTACATAAAAATCTTTCTGTAACTCTTCTTGTCACAAATCTCCATTTCAGAACTTCAGAGAAGTTTCTCACTTCCCATCTGTACTTATCTTTTTCAATTTTTAATGCTTTCATTATGATTTTCAACTACTGAAGCTCTGCAAGAAAAGGGACACATTACTTTTTCCAAGCTTTGGCTGTTGCTATGAGATCCATTACCAATGAAGATACATTTTCTGAATGACAGTGAAAGGCAAGGTAAACAATGAGTAGAGCTGTAAAATGCACTATTAAATATGTTCCAAAAGTTCCATTGCTCCCTATTTCTATAATTTAGCTGTCAAGTGCACTATTTATTTGCAGTTTGGTTTTATGAGTTATTGTGTATATTTGGGCATAGATGTTAATGCCACATACATTCGTGTTGGATAAACTTAAGTATAAATAATATATAAATTTAAAATAATAAAGATCATAGTGAATCAGCATTTTATGTGCTGTGAACTCAGCAGGTATGATTTGAATTATAAATGCCTCTAAGGACAGAATTTTGCATATCAATATAAATTTTACTTTTAAACAAGTCTAGTACAGTAACATTGTAGCTTTACAAGTAAACGCTATAATTCCCTCTGTACCAGTTTGAGCTACCAATGGTGCTGCTGCTCAGATTGATTCCTATCTGCAGTTTCTTCACTATTTCCAATCATACTGTTCGTTAGATTATTTATTTATTTATTTATTTTATGAAGCTGTACAGCTGTTTTCATTGATTTCAGTATCAATTTTGGGTGAGTGCAGACATAACCAATTTTGATTTTCATGCTGCTTTATTCAGCCAATAAGCCACTTAAAGATTCTGTGGTGCTTCTGCTCTGAGACCAATGGGTGTTTTGATTGCTTTCCTTTACTTTATGGGTCAAAAAATATTAACATTTAGCTGTGGTGGGTTGACTGTCCAACCAGAAAAATACAGCACTTATTAGAAATAGCTACAGAGGTTTCCAAGTTAATTAAATCACCAGCTTTGGGAAGAGCCTAGGTGTTGGTCTTTGGATAAAAATTTTTGTTAAAGGATAGCATCGTGTAACTAATGCATAAACAAGCACAATTATTGCAGCCATGTTTCCTTCCTTAAATGTTTTGAATTGGTGATAAATCTGAAAATAAAATCATGAGTTTTAAGGTGGCATCATTTATTTTAACTGTTTGCTGTTAAACAATTTGACATTTCTAGTCTAGATCTAAAGTAATCTTCTAAACTTTTGTATCGTATATAAAAACCAAAAAGTTACTCATAGCATGTGGCACTGGGCACTCTGCATATTTCACCTTAATTATGCATTTGCCTGAAGAGCAGGTTCCTGTTTGAAATTGAATGTTGAAACAAGTTTGTCACTGGTTTTACTTATGAGTTTGGTTTTACCTACTCACTACTTCTGCTTTCTGTGAAACAAGAAGCAATCATCTCCTGTCTTTAGTCTTGTTGAAATACCTATTCATACGTGATATAAAGGGTACAAAGTTTCTGGGTTCTACACCACTTACTGTACTAGTTAAGCCAATTTTGGATTTTGTCTTGATGTGCTGTATTCTGTAAAAAATTGAGATCCAATTTCTGTCTTGAGAGACTTAACCTCGTAATAAATTTAATTACTACCAATATTAGTGGTTTTGCCTGCATGTCTTAGGTTGATTGACAGTGCTTTGCCCTCATAAAGATGTCATTGTTAAATTCACATAAGTATAGACACAGTATGAATAAGAAGCCTTTTGTGATACGTGTCTGTTTCTAAGATATGTCGCTATTTCTGTGTCAGAATTCTCTTTGAGATGACTTTATTGACACTGACTTTTTATCATTTGATAACTGAATTCTAGCATAACTGATTCTAAAAGATGTATAGTTTAATTTATGGCCCCAAAATGTCTGAAAACGGGCATTGGTCAACAGTCTACATTTCAGCTCAGATACAGATAAGGCCACAAACAAAACTGCATATATTTTTCAGAGACCCAAACCTGATATTTACGTTTATTCAAAGTACTGCACAGGTTTACCACAGTAATTCAGGAATCAATATTTTAGTTTAATAGGTGCAATCTCTAATCAAAGTGCAAAAATGGGTAATGTCAAATAAAATGCAAAATGGAAACAAAATCCAGTCCACTGTGAACTTACAGAAAGTCACAGGATAAAAAAAAGAATCCACATTTTGTTGAGTAAAACACCTCAAAAGGGCTGACCTAAGAAAAGTCATACGCTGTACACAACTGTAAATAAACAATTCCACTCTGGAGAATTTACCCATAAAAATGCAGTAGCCATGCTACTGGTTATGAAAAATTGTCACTGTATGAACATTAAATACATATATTTAATTTTTGTGTCTTAAGCCTGATGTAAAAAGTAATAATTAATGTAAGCTGGAAGTTATAATAAGTTAAATAATATGACTGCAATGTCTGAAGCATAGCCACTGACATCCTTTTTGGACTTGAAGATAAAGTCTGTATGTTAGATGACATAAAAATTAGCAAAATGGTCATAAAATGAGGTAAAGAAGTCTTAATCCTTATACACTGTTATTTGGACTCCATTGCACTTTAAAAGATGTGGCTGCATAGTAGGAGGATTCCTGTACAAACCATATCACTGAGAGCCTGTAGGAACTATAGAGGTCTGATTAAGTCAGGGTAGTACTGCGTATGTTCATGCATGACAATGACTAGAGATTTTAAATACAATGTTGCCTTCCCCATAACACTGGAGGAGTTGGGTTTTTCTTGTCTTCAGAGGAGTTGGGTTTTTCTCTCCGTGTGTCACCAGGTGTTAGCTGGTGCTAACACCCATACTCTGCTGGTGCCAAGTATCCACATTCTCCTAGCCATTGCTCAGGGGCTGTGTAGGCCTCTTGGCAATCCAGCCACTGCTCTGCACACTCAGGCAAGCATACCCAGAATCTCACCTTTCAAAAAAAGACAAATCCTTTTGTAAAGCACGTAGGCTTTCAGGCAAGAAGCACACTTTAAAACAATACAAACTTGCTGTGGAGTTACACAAGGAGAACCTGGGCTTTTCTTAAAATTTGCAGTTGCACTAGCACGCCTTGTGAAAACGTCATATGGACAGGATATTATTTCAATTCTCTGAACTGTTGAATGAACCTGTATAGATAAGTCAACCAACCTGACAAGGATAGTTTGAAAAACTAGAAATGTTGTGTCTTCAAAATTACTCATTTTCAAAAGTTGCCCATTGGAAATATATTTATCTATGTGTTTTAAAAATTCATTCTTATCCTACTTAATTTGTTTATACTGAGTGGTTGTGGCTCTCTTCAAAGAGATCAGTTGGTTAAAATACTCAATGGCATGGGTTTTTCCACTATTCCTGCTTCATCTGGAGGCAACGAAATGGCTATTCCATACCTGATTTTATCGTCTATGAAAAGGGACAGGCAAAACATTGCAGTAATGTAAAGCACAAACCAACCAACTGAAAAATGATTGTGAAGACAATAATTGTGGGATCAGTGAACAGTTCATAAGTTCTTAAAAAGTATTCAAATGATCTTTCAGAAAAAGAAGCTCAACTCATATAAGACAGTTACACTGTAGGCAAATTAAAATGCTAAAAAAAATTAGTAGGGCTAACAGATTTTGCAATAGGTTTTATATTTAAGTGGTACCTTGTCAAGTAGAATAGAAAAGAATAAAATCATAAAGAGTAAATTAAAAAAATCTGGGTAAAGATGAAGAAGTACAAGCTCAGCAACTTGTATATGTTATTTACTGTAAAGTATATGAATATTTTCCTAAATTATTTAATGTTATCAGCAGTTATTTCTTTCTTTGTAGGAAGTCTATCCACACCTGTGCCTCATCGTTTCAAAATAGGAACTGTTCCTAAAAGAAAGAGAGACTTACAGAAATGTTAGAGTAAAATTTTCTTGTCTTCAAAGCAAACAGAATATAGACTTAATCACACTGTATTATTCTTGGCCTTGGTTCTCTACAGAAAACCTTCATTTAGTAGTTACAAACCTTGGTGAATGTTCTCTCCTCACCATTCATATACCTGAGGTCCCTATATTAGATCTTGTGTTCCTTAACATATGCTATGTCTGGGCGATAATTAGATACTCTGCCATCTCTGGGCTCCTGGGCTTAGCTGTGGTGCAAATTCTGTACTCAGTTACCCTTCTCAAAAATGGAGTCCGCACAGTTCTGCTGCTTATGGCCTTCATGCTCTAGTTAACCTGTCTGTAAAAACTACCTCTCCAAGGTTCAACTCTCTGAGAGCTTTTTGGGTCTTTTCAGTTTTTCTAAGTTCCTTTTAAGGCTCTTATCAGCCTTCATATCTCTGTCTTTCTCACTGGATCTACAAGGCAAAACAAGTCCCTAGGATAAAGGAAAGCAAATTTTCAACGTCTTTCCCCATCTTCTCTTGTTATGTTTTGGAAATTCAAGTTTTTATTCTTATCTCTACAAACAAAATGGGATAGCGAATTTATTTTTTTATTTTTCTTTTGTCTTGGCTGTCTCCTTGGCATAATTACTACTTCCTAAGGCTAGGTTATTCCCTGCTAATTTGCTTCGAGCCCTGTTTAGATAGGGATGGTGTGCATGTTGAACTTGACTGATTCCAGTTCCACATCTGAATATAGTCTTATATATATACCAGACAAACCAGCAGACTCCCTAAGTTTCACATATACATATTCCTCAGACCATTAAAACTATGCTGATAAGATGAGCTGCAAAATATTGGCTTAGTGATGAGTGATCTGGAGTGCTCCAGTCACAGACTCCCAGGGAGTTAAGGGTACATTAAAGAACAGTATGTTGGGCTGACACTACTTTTTAATGAGTTGCCTAATAGTACATAAGTATTTTCCCATTATTAGAATGACAAAATATTTCAGTATGTTTCTGTGCTTGCACAACACTAACTCAGATGTCCAATATCAGCTTTAATATCTAGCAACTATCCAGGTTTAATCCAATCAATTTGGCAATTTGCTTTCACTACCAGTAATGTACATTTTCACAGAAACTGGCATTTATTAACATTAGTGATTAGCATTTGCTTACATCAGCCTCTCTGTGAAATCCAAGGAGAGATAGGAATGCTTCAAGCTGTGGTTGACTTTACCAAGTCAACCATGAGTTTACCTCATGATAAAAACGAAGTAGCTCACATTCACTAGCATTTTTCAATTGGTTTATTGCTAATGCTAGAAGCCTGATTTTATTACAATTTAAATTTGACATGGAAATATATTTGTTTTGACAATGAATTACTTTCTACCAAGATATTTCAAGTCTAGCTATGAGGGGGGTGGTAGGTGAAAGTAGTATAACTCGATACATTACTGACTGCTCATCTGAGATACAAGGGAATAAAAGTTAAGGTTCTGTAGGCTCTGAATTGCTCCTACCCATCCTGTGCGTATTATAAGGCCATTGTCTGTTCTTGATGACTTCTGTTTAACTGTTAACTTTTAAAGTGTTTTGTATTTTTTTTTCTCCAATACACACTGAAAAGAAAGCTGGTATGTCAAATCTCGTTTTGCGTAATGGGAAAGTTTTTTTCTGGGCAGCTTTGTTAAGTATCCTGTGGGGGATTTTTTGCTGTTTTGGGTTTGGTTTTTTTCAGTGAGGTCTTAGACTAGGTAACTATAACATTAGATGCTTCCCATCTCATTTAAATCTATCAAAGTAGTCACAGTCAGACCCTACTATTACTTGAATGGGAGGACAGTTTGCATTTCATTACAGTGTAACCTTTATCATGAGGGAGTACAAAAATCAGAGAAATGTAAGCCCTCTCCCTGTAGGGGTTGACTCTCAATGAATCTGTCATCTGTCTCTCCATCTATTTTATGTAATCTATTTGAAGCTCCATGGTGAGTGGTGAGTGCTGAATGTCAATGACAGCTCTGTTAAACCATCCAGGAATATTCATGAATATGCTTGTGTGTAGTTTTCTGTTTCATTTCTCTGATATTTGGAACTACTTCTACTCACTTATTAGGAAACATTTACACTTAAGAACATTTACGTGGGAAGTTAAATATGAAAAGCAAAGGGACTTTTGAGAATTAGTGTTTTAGTAGAATACTATTTGTTTATGCCATTCTTCAAAGGTCCAGTGCCCATGAGGACTAGTTAGCTTATCAGGCTAGGATAGACAAAGCATGCTATTTTCTTAGCCAACAGCACATAAAGTAGTAATGCAATACTATCATTGTATCTCTGTTTTAATTTCTCTGGGCCAAATGAGCAAATATTTCCTTAAAACTGGGTGAACTCAGAAGATCCTTCAATGCAACTTAGGAGTGAGGCATGGTTTCACCCCTTTTTTTTTGTTAGCAGAATACTTTTAATTGCTGTATTGTTATGGCTCAAGGCCAAATAAAATTTTGAAAACAAACAAAATTAAAAGGTATGTTTCATGCTTAATACCAGTTTAGCAGGTGTTGCCACTTTCAGCAGAGTTACAGAATTAGTTCATAACCAACACTTCCTTTGAACCTCCAAATTCTTCTAGGACAGTCATTTGGAGGTTTCCTACAGCTCAATAGATATGTGTTAAAGGCTTTTATTTTATTGGGGAGAAACAGATGAGAGAAGACTGTGACCACTTTCTGTAGAAAACATCTACAACAGAAAACAGCCTGTAGAAGGAAATAGGACCATGGGCATGTGAACTGCAACATACAGACAGCATTATGATGCCATAATAAGGCCAGTATAGTACAGAATAATACAGACATTGTGGTTGGAAGGGACCTCAGGAGGTCTCTAGTCCAACCTCCTGCTCAAAGCATGGTCAACACTGAATTTATATCAGGTTGTTCCAGCTGGGTCTTGAAAACCTCCAGGGATTCACATTGCTTGGTTTTGATCTTTTATACCAAAAGTAAAAACCATTTTCAAACTATTCTAGGTGGTTGAGATTTGCACTAACTCTTGTGAAAAGAAGATTGCTCCTGTAGCTTTAAGGACAGGATTGTGGCAGGATGGGTAAAGATCTGGATAATACAGCCATGCTGAATCCATCTTAATATGCCTCCCTTTGAAGCTAGACTGCACTGCTTTCAGTTATACTTCTAATTAAATGTACCAAGAACAAGAAGACTATACGACAAGGGGCATTTAGAAAGTCAAGGCATATAATGACTGCTATACTGCAGTGAAAACTGATTTCCACCCTTGTAAGGCTTTCCTGCTGTAAAACTTCTGGGAGGAGTAGCATGGTAGGAGAATGGAGAATGATAATGTTAACAGTTTAACTGTTTGAAGTTTTCCTGAGCTATAGATGAAATATTTATATCTACCAGAGGGAGAAACGCTATTAATCCATTCCTCATGAAAGGCTTCTAGTCAATAGTTGTGTGCATGCTGTGGTTGTCACCAGTGAAAATGGAAAGCTTTTAATATACATAACGGATAACAGTTGTAATTTAAATTCTCTTTATTTCCCTTCACTAATCCAGGGAATAAACTGTATCTTAAACAGTAATAGCTGCATTTTAGCTAGCTACTTATTTTAAAATGCTTCTCCAATTGTAAATTTTCTCTTGCCATTTATGTAATTCTATATGTCCTTCCACAATAAACACTTGTCCAAAAATTTGCCTCAGCTTTTACCAAATGAGCAGGGTTTTGCTGTAACTAAATTATATATGACCTCAATTTGATTCTAATAAAAATTGCAGCCCACAAAATGCAAGGCATAACTGAATATTCATTGCCAACTTTTTCTTTAGAAGTTTAAAAATTTTGCTTTTGAAAGCAAAAATGAGTACAGAATACCACTATTTCATTACTTTGTACAGTCTTTACCAAGTATCACAAATATTGTGAAAAGGTACTAAGAATGTTAAGGGTAAAAAAGGTTAATGTTGATGCTAATGCAAGATCTAATTAGAAGTTTTTCATTTCACTCATTTATTAAAATAGTTGAACTAACTATTCTTTGATTTTCTGTGGATAGACAGCTGTGTGGAGTCATGAGAGGCTTGCTGAAGTGAACAAAGGTATTCAGACAACTAAGGAACCAACCCTACATACACCTACGTGCATGTTTTAACTTTTTACATCTCAGTAAAACACTGAACTCAGCAGGACTACTTAGGCATAAAGACAAGTATGAACACGTTTGAGGAATTGTGGCTATAAATTATCATCCACAATATGATTGAATGAAAAGAGGATTTCCACTGGAATTTGATACAGACCTAAAACAGGACAGCAAAAAAACCTTATTTTTAAATTAAATCAAATCTAAATGCAAATCTACAATGTGAAAGGATTTTTGCCTACTGAGCTTTCTATCCCTGATAAACAGAATGATGACTTTGCATTTTAGATCTATGGAGGATGTGCACTTGCAATGGAATTTTGAAGACATCTTACCAAATAAAGATATCTGGTCAACCTGGAATGTATATCTGGAAATATCTGGATATCTGGAAAATATTTATACAACATATCAAATGAATTTACATTGCTCCCCATGTCTTCTCTTCCTCACAGTATTCTCATAAATGACCTTCAGACGCATGAAACTTCAAGGCTGAGAGACAAAAAAACCCCATGTTTATAATCATGTACATTTGAATATTTGTTGAAGTTGAATGCAAATCCTACATTCATGTATAATATTCTCAGTTCACTGTATTGATTATTCAGGTGAATAAAGCAGCCATGCACACATATAATTTCATATGATTTATGAAACAGCCTAAACAACAGAAATACATACTATCTTCACCAAAACTAAACAGAAGATCGAAGTATTATTGTTAAGCTTGGTATCTAGTAGCCAATGCATCAAGAAGTTGTCTTGTATGATGTTGGAGTCAAACTTTTGAGTAATAATGTATTTACATAAATATCTTTTGATTAATTGTGAAGTAAAAAGGTCCAGTTTACAAAATTTTATTTCTATGCATTTGCAATTTTGAAAATGCATTTATGAGCATTATCACCTGCTTATGCATGTAATAAATTATACGTTCTCTGGAAAATTGCAGGCTAATTTCACACCTTTTAGTTTAACTAAGCTTTCTTGGCAGAGTGCTGGGATTTGAATTATCACCCAGTAAAATGCATGGTCTGAAAGGTTGCTGCTGTTAATATCATTATTAATCACTTTTGTTACAGTAATTTCTAAGAGCCAACCAAGAATGTGCTCTATTGTGCTAAACAGTGTACAAATACAGCAATGGTGGGATAAGACAGTAACTTGGAGAGAAAAGTTAAAAAGTAAGGAGAGAAGGACGTAGCAATCATGGCGACAAAGGCAAGAGTAAAGCTGAACTGAGGGGACACTTGTGTTTTATGGCAAGGACATACAGTGGCCATACACCAGGCTTCCATTAGGGATCCCCCATTTAGATCCTAGCACCTAATGACCATGCACTAAGTCAGACTGGACTTTTATTATGGTTTCCTGGGGGCGTCAAACTCCCTGGAGGGGCTGGGAATGGGAGCATCACCCCATGCACACCCTTAGCATGCTGAAAGACACTGCTGGAACAGAAGAGAAAAGCACATCCATGCAGAGGCTCAGCTCAGTCCAGACATAACTGCAGAAAGGTCTCAGAGGCTGATACTCCCTGTCTGGCTTCTTTCTGTGATTGTTAAGGCAGGACAGTCCTTCTGAAGTTTTACCTCACTTGCCTGGGGAAGAGAGAGGGATCCCTGCAGCTCTGTTTGTCCAGTGTCTGCTGTTTGAATGCAGCCAGGATACAATTATTATGGAAGAGTTTATTGATTATCTTAAAAGAAGAGCTTGCAGATAAGTGTCTTTTCAGCTTTGTCTCCTTTTCTAACAAGATGACACATTAGATGCCACACAAGTTATTAAATGTCTAGCCTGTATCAGATACAGGACGTCACAAAAAGATCACACAGTTATCACAGGCCAGCAGACATGAGGATTTAAAATCCTTGTCTGGATTATAGCCCTGGTGTAAATACGTGGGAAGCTATTACTTTCAGTAGAACTTCACTGAATGTACCAGCTAAGAATTTGGTGTTAAGGGCTGAAAGTGACACTGATAGGATGCTTTTTTCCCCATGGTAAATGAAAAGAACTAACAACAACAACAACAAATCAGCAGCATACCTGTAAGAGTAATTGTATTAAAGCTTGAAAATAATCAGTATGTATTTTGTCAACACCTTCTTCCCTTTCAAAAATCTCATGATATTGCAAATGCAGAACGTAGTTGAGGTCTTTCTTTTTGTTTTTATTACATGGATTTAATTCTCATGGAAAGAGGCAACTTGATAGCATTAGAAAATTAAGTCATGTTTTTTATCCATTGAACAGACACAAGCATACTGTAGTCGATGTCTGTGTTAGCATCTGCATTATAACCTCCTGTGTACCTCATCCTAGGCCAACAGATGAAAGACTAGTTTAGTGCCAATATTAATGTATGTACATTTTCCATGACCAAATATTTCAATCTTTGGCCTGCCACATATAATCTAATAAAAATAGGTATTTTTACAGCACTCACTACTGTAGTTTCTGAGTGCCTTACAAATATTTTACATTATTAGCATTTTAAAACTGAGAAAATTAGGTTATATTTCTATCAAGAAATATATAGACATAAAGATAACATCTTTTTTCCAGCATAATCTGCTGCTTTAGGAAGTTTTTTTAACCTCTTTATTTAATCCTTTTTTCTCTTTTTTCTTTTTCTTCTTCTTAGTCTATTGTTTTTATAGAGGAGAGTACATAACATCATTGCAAGCACTGGTAAGGGAATTCAGTTTTGCTGAATACTGTCTGTTAGGTACCCACTACATTTAATAAAACCAAAACCCAAAGTTCATCCTTCAATAGGATTACATTTAACATTGCATTTTGTTCAGCCAGGTATCTCATGCTTAGCGAGTACTTACGTTCTGTTGACTCCAATGGACTTTGCTTGCAGTTAATCATATATGTTTACATGTATTTTTGAATGAAGATTAAATTAATCATGCTAGATTAGAGCATTAGATCTTAAAGAACTGTAGAAGATTTCTCCCCATGCAATAGATACTGCCTTATGATGTCCCCAGGATTCCTTCAATTATTGCTGTTAACTAAAGTTAAGTTGATTGATCCTGTCACAGAAGAGAAATGATTAAGAAATCTTTGATTTGTCCTCCTGAAATCTTCATAGGTTTGGACCTGGATTTAGAATCCAGTGTGAAATTCCTGGGTGTGCTGGGCAAATGTTTTCAGCGCCAGCTTAATATTTTTCCACTTTACTTATCACATAGCAAACGTACTGTCAAATTTTGCACTGTGTGGCGCTTGCTAAAGGGGAAACACAAATGGACATGCAGGAGTAACGTATGGCATGCACACAGAGAGAGTGTAAACATTAGTAAACAGGTTCTGCAGCAACTCCAGTATAGGTCATTAAGAAATGAGAACTTTGCAGGGAAGTCATGCTAAATTGTAGCATTGTGTCTCTAATTTTTAGCCCTTGAAACCAGTGAACTGTGAGTCAGGTTTAATTACTGACACATTTGGGTGGCAAAGGGGAAAATACTAAGGGATAAGAAATTAAACAAAACAAGACTGCTTGTGTGGGTGGTGAGAAACAGCAATGTTTCTATTATGAAGGTAGAAACAGTCGTCATAGATACAGAGAGAGCTGGTTCTGGAGCCAGCTAAAATGTCAGTGGAAAGTCAGCCAATATGTGACAATATTGCTAAAAGTGAAAGGAAAAGGATAAATGTGTGGGAAAAAACCCAACATGGTGGAGTTCGCAGTCTACAGCTATCCAGTTTTACTTTTGAGAGTAAATAGAGCAGAATTATTGCATCTCTGATTCCCAAGAATTCGTGAACTCCTGATTTTGCTTAGAGCTGTGTACTCTAGGAACAGGACAGACACCACGAACTGAAGTTCTTGGGTCCCAAGCTAACACTAGAGCAACAAGTGTTGCAGTTGAAGTAACTGCAAACATTTTAATGCTCTTCAAAAATTCTTTCAGATCAATAACCTTTGCTGGCTTTAGAAAAGGTTTTAAAAATTTCTGCCGGGAAGTATGATAAGGTTGTTATTTGTTTTTTTTTTTAATTTGTGGAATCTGTTCAAAAATATGGCAACATTTTTTCTGATTCTTGTGCTTGCAAATGAGTCGATAAAGCCATTGAAGCTTCTCAGACACTTGGCCACAAAGCAGCAGGAGTTTAAAGATAAGACTATAGATTTTTTAGTAAGGAAATTACAAGAAGAAAATAAGCAGATATCCTTTAAGAAAAAAAGAAAGGAAGAAAGAAAAAAGTAGTTACTGTGCCAGGGAAAACATTGAAGACTGCTTACCTGATCTTTCTTAAGAAAGCAACACAAGGCAGGAAATCTCATACTACTGGGAAATCTCTAAATATGCCAGAAGCAACTGACAAGTGTAAAGCTATTCATGGAGTACAGCAAAGCTACAAACAAGCTAAAAAAATATTTCAACAGTATGTCTGACAACAGATTCAAAAAATTAAAGACATGAGTTCAGTTGTAAAGTCAGCCTTGGACAGAAATGGTGTTAGGCTGATATTTGAATTTTACTGCCTGCTCAGGTGATGTTTGGATTACTTGCTGGATATATTTGTACAGTTTTCATCACATCATTCAAAATGAATCTGATCTAAAACAAAAACATCCTTATAAATAACATTGGAATAGGAACCTCATAGTAGTATCTATAATTCTTTTTTTTAAAATCACATTAACTGGAAAGGAGGATAACGTAGTAATGAAGTAGCATTTATACTGATGATCTAACAGCAGCCATGTAAATGTAGTTAGCTATATTTTCCCCTTCAAGGTCTCAAACATTTCCATTGAGAGCAAAAATGAATCCTTATTTGAATGGTGGAGCTAAAATCCTTTTTTGTTATTATTAGAAAGACAGAACTCTGTTTTTTTCCTTTTATTCTTGCAGTGCCGTATGCACATTTAGAATTTATTAACATTTTGAAGTTTGTTCTTCTGGCTAGAAAACACTGATCACAGCTTAAAATGTCATAATAGGAGGGCTCTTTGAGTACAACAGCATCCCTTCTTCTCTGGAGGCATCTAAATCGGTTGTGCAGCTCTCCCACTTGAGGATAATATGTAACAAGCAGGAATAAAAATGTACTTTTATACACTGGGATCAAATCTCCAACATGTTCTTTTGTGTTATTAATTACTTTTCTATATCTGCAACACATTTTTTTCTTTGTTTTACCTTAGACTTTTCAGCCCTGATTTGAAGTCTTCAGAATTACAGGGGCTACTGCATAAGACTCTTGTCCATCCATAAATTGCCTTCCTTAGCATTTATCTTGCAATAAGAATTATCTTATCCAGATAGGGGGTAGTTAACCTTAAACAAGTGCATTTTAAACACTTAGGCAACTGATCTTTTACACACATCTTTCACAACTGATCTTCAGTTCAATAATCAGAAAGAAGTGTTATTTGTGTCACATAATAGGCTCCTGTTACGTATCTGTTACTGAAAGGGTTAGAGCAGGTCTACTCTGCATTGTTTGGGAAAGTTTTACCACTCCCTGAACAATCTTCTTCTTGATAAACTGCCATTTAGAAGTACAATGGATGTCATAGCTATTTCCGAACCAAGACTGGTTTTCATAGAACTGGTCTTTAATAAATGTTTGTCTGTGGAGGCACCACAACCCTTGTGATATATCTTTAAAAAATATAGCTCTGTGGATAATAGTCTTGGTATCTTCCAGCTGTGAGACTAAATGAGCCCAAGCCTTCTTTTCTGCTTTCTAATTCCTAAGAATTAATATAAAATGAGAAAATTAGCCATAATGCCAACTCATACAGCATTCTGTTAATTACATCTCTGTGTCCCAGACATGCTTACTTTACATATCCAGTTTAGGGTCCATTTCTTACTTGCTTTCTAACATGTAGAGAGCAAGGGAAGCAAACTAATCATACAAAATGTTATGAATTTGCTGGACAGCACATTGTTTCTTTCCCTTGACTTCTTGTGATTTCTTTATCACTATACCAAATCCACAAGATTTGGAATAGGTTGGGTATCGAAAGGCATATGGGAAGGAGCTGCAGACTTGCCACACCGAACAGATATTCTCACCCAATCTGTCACACCAGTGATATTATACATGCTGGCTACAGATCATTTTGAGGAAGGATTCTGAACAGTGCAATTCATGCCAGCGTCAAGAATTTAGGGGACTAACATGTTTCTTAAGACAAAGATTCAGGACTTTCCTGTAGTTAGGCAGATGTTCCCTTATCTTTCTTTCATCAATAAAAATGTTACACTGTAGGCTTTTTAAGGCTTAACTTCTGTGGGTTTATATATAGTGGTCTTTCAGTTTCCACAACAAAATAAGGTATTAAGACAGAAATCCCTGCTGAATCAAAACAATTGTACAGACCAGCCTCTGGCTTCTTTCCAGTGAGAGTAAGGGGATCACATCTGCAATCTGCACTTGAGACCTTCTATAAGACTAGCCATTTATTAGTTTGAATGTTCTGCAAGAATATCCCATGGGGTAACTAAAAAAAGATCCACTTCATTGCACCTAATACACCTTCAGCAGGCAAAAGCATCAGCACACTTAGAAGAGCAGCTCTGGGGTAAATAGGGAATGTGAGTTAGATATCCCAGCCGCACAGCAGCCTCTTATGATGCTTCATCTGCTTTCTGCGGCATTTTGTTCTGAAATGAGCACCATGGGAATGTCATCATGACAATAGGTTCTCACTTAAACTGGGAGCAGAGTTTAAGTGAGACAGGGTTGCCACAGAATTAATTCGGCCAGAGACTCTGCAAATGTTGGAGCTGGGCAGAAGACCAGGGTGCACTATCCTTTTCTCCCCATCCGTTCACCCCTGGGCAAATGTGGTCTCAGGTTGGGTGAGACAAGCGAGTGTTCAGTAATGGGAAAGGACAGAGATTTCTAAGGATTCCTCTCTTCCTAGGTCTGTCTTCTGCTACTCAGCCCAGTTAACACAGAGAGCATTTGCATAAGCCCTGAGATGAATCCATGTTGATACTGCTAAGCCAAGACTTTCAGATTCCTTTGGACCAATTCTGTCTGGTGGGGGAGAGTTGGTTTTCTAATTTTATAGCTAGATCTATGTGACAAGTCTATGGGTGTTCTAGATATCCATCTTTTCATTTTAATGCCAAACTGCTTTGCAGTTATTTCCATTGCTTTTCTATGGAAGTGTGGTCCTGCAGCTAAGAGATTGCAAACATAAGCTAATTGTTCTTTTATCTTTCTTGCCATTTCATTAGTGTTCTGGGACAGAATCCAACTGCCATGGAAGTTTTCTTAATCCTCCAACTCTAATTTCTTGCTGACCACTACTGACCTGATAATGATACTCTGACATTTTTCTTCTTCCTTTTTTTTTTTTTCCCTTGGTGTTTTATACTTATCTTTCTGGCTTTTGTTCCCAAGTGCTTATGTGAGCCACAGATCCTGTCTACGTTTTAGAATTATCTTTTTCTTCTGTCAGTGAAATTACCCTTTTTATGTCTTAAAGATGTGACCATATTCTCCAATGACCTCTTGTGGTTTATGTATTTGAACATTATCTTATTTACTTAACCTTTCACTCATTCCTTTCTGTTTTAAGACTTTTTCTCTAATTCTCTTTGTAGTATTAATATTCCTATCTTCCTTACCCTCCTTGCTTTGGAAATTCTCCTGTTTGTTCTCTGTATTACTACTGCTATGGGATGTCTGTAATGAAGGAATGAGAGGAAAAGAATTTCTGACAATGAGGAGAGATGACCAGCAAAAAGCAGCAAGATTTGGGCAATCCACTGAAATTTCTTGTAGACAAAAGGACAGCAGAGCTTTTCTATGGGACTCTGTTGCTTTTGGAGTATCATCAAATACTGGGGACATATCTGCTGAATATTACTGAAGTCCCAGCAGTGCGTTTACTCAGCATCTGGAGTTCTAAAGGAGGATGGGGAAAAAGAAATTAGTGGATCTATTTAGTGATTTACATAATGATAGTCAGGTTTGGCAATAAGTGTTTACACATAAAGTTGTCTAGCATTTTCCATTACAGGACCTTGATATTTAACCACTTTTATGAGTGGGCTACAGTTAAGCCCTTCAAACTAATGTTTTGCCTAAGTCTATTTATTATTTTACAGTTAAAGCAACTCAGCCTTTCTGATCATCTAGATCAATGGAATTAAAAACAAAAAAACAATGGATTTTTTTTTATGTAGCCATTACGCTAATAAGTTCTAATAATTCTTTTTTGCAATGTCAGTGTGACATTTGACATGGAAAGGAAGAGGGAAGAGATGCCACAGGGCATCATTTCAGGCTGTCATTTGTCCCCATTGCAAATTCATCTAGCTTTGTTTGAATGGGCAGTGATTTCAAATGAGGGTATGGCAGCAAACTCTAGGCAAGAGAGCCAACGTGCAGGCGTCTGTCCCACAACCGAGCTGCAGTGCTGAGGGAGCAGGCTCTGCTCCTGCTGAACAGACGGCCGAACCCTGGGGGCTGCACGGGCCCTCGCTCTGCCCGTGCCTCTCCTGGCTCAGGCAACGGGCACCTGTGTGGGAAGGAGAACAAAAGAGACTGTCCTTTCTTTGCACCAGCCGTGTGGAAGAGAGGAAGGAAGCTATCGTTCACTGCGGGGAAAGGGAAGAGAGCAGAGCACAGAAGCCTCTAGCCTATGTAATTGTGGTTGGTGGGGTGTTGCCTCCTGTGATTTTGTTGCCTTGATTGGCACAGGTCTGTTCTGAGAGGCTGAGGGTCTCTAATGGCTCACATGTAGTAGATCAACACCTCTGTGTAACAGTGTTTTAGGATTTCTTTTTGTTTTCAATGTTTCTTTTAAACAAGGTAGAAGTATTTATACCTATGTATTAACAGAAGAATTATCTGGGAGCTAAAAGAGCATTATCCTCCTGCTATCATCGGCTCATGTGGAGGACACAGCTCATCACATGTTATTAACTGTGGCTACCTGACTGCTATCCACAGTATAACCACAGTTGTGAAAATACCTACACACGCTCTTTTACATGCACTGGAACAAGAGTCTATTAAAGCTGCAAATGCAGCACCTGAGACTGAGAAAGTTCCAGAATTGAAGCTGCCTCTGTGACCTTTATTTAGCCACCTGTGTTTTTGAATTATGCTACAGTCTTTAATTGCGTGATCAAAGTGAGCATCTCCTTATTAGTGCACAACACGGGTTTGTCTCACTGGTAGTGAATAATGTGGTTGCCTTCAGCGCCCCAGACTCATTTGCGGCAGAAATTTCTCATCTGTAGCATGGGACTAATAACTATTACCCTGCCCAGCCAGGGTCTTAGGAAGGTAATCCATGCTTAAGATGTACTCAGAAGCTGCAGTAAGTCATCTAGCCTAAGAAAATCCAACAAACAACTGAATGAGGATGATATTCAGTAAATAAACCACAAAGCTGGACTGGGTGATGAAGGTAAAAAGAAATATTGAACAGCAGCACCCAGTAAACCTCTGCTGTGACACACGAAAAAGAATTGGATGTTGATGTGAATTAACATGGGTAATGTTAATTTACATGGTAACATTCTCATTCTCACTTTTCTTAATTTCCCAGTATTTTACTTTTACTTACAGTAATTTCCTTTGGACGCTTGGAAGCATCTTTTTTTTCTTTGCATGAAATACATTATTGTGCTTGGACAGGAAATTATTTTTGAAACATCTAAGCAATCAGGCCAGCAGCATATTCTAATTTAATTCAAGCATGAAATATAAGCATGAACTTTAGCTTGCATAGTTACAAATTTTTGCAATGGTCACAAACTTATCCTGTTGATCTTAAGGCAACAGCAGTTAAAAAATGACAGTATTTTCCTACTGGGTGTTTCAGTACTTACTTCCACATACTGGGAGGAGTATGCACTTGATCTGGCACTCTGAAATGGAATTGGAGAGAGAGAGAGAAACCTGTTCAATTTTCATTATACCTTACAGAATTTGGAATAATTCAGTCCGGTTTCTTCAAAAACCCATTGCTTTTCCAAGCAAAGTTATCACTCTGTCATGCTGTTTTCTCCTGTCATAAAACTGTCATCACAGTCTCTCTGATGTGGCAATGCTGGGGGCACTGGCGAAGCTTCTTGGCTCGGTGGTGCTCAGATTTTCCATGGTAAGCTAGGTTGATGCAATGAAAGTCACATGGCTCTTCTGCCACAATGTGGGAGCTACCATGCCTTTCATTACTAATGTCATCAAATACCATCTTGACATCTGGATATATTCCCACCCCATTTGAAGTACCAGCTGTTTATTCCCTCACTGTTGACCTTTTTTACCTCCTTATAATTTGTTGAGCCATCATCCTTTCGACAGCCTGCTTTTTTTTTTTTTCTGAAAAGCACTGGGAAAGAGTCTGTGTAACACTGAGTGTTTATCAAAATAATGGGTAAGCTTTTCCATCTGAGCTGTGTATAGGGTCATAATGCCAAGAAAGATCTGTAAGAATCAAGGAGTTGGAGGAAAAGCTGGGTTGGGAGGAACCCCTGAAAGTCATCTCACCCAACACCCCTCTCAAAGCAAAGCAAAGTAAAGTTGTGTAATCTTATGTTTCAAGGCAGCTTTTGGACCCTATAGTCATACCATTGGGTTTCTTGACTGTATTTGCTATATCTCCTAATGTTGTTATGTCAGAAATTATGCTGTAATTGATTGTATTAATGATATATGACAAATTCATATGTATCTTGTACCTTGCAAGTCAGTTTAATTCCCTCATCATGTAATTCTCAAGAATTTTTTTAAAGACTTGTTTAATTTAAAGGTTAAAAAATATCCTTAGATTCCAATTTGCTGAGTTAGGATTGCTATAAAAAGAATATGTAGTCTAGCCTTAGCTTGAAATAACATCTATGCTGAACAATGGTTGTTTTCAGGTGATACATCCAAATAGAACTGTAGCTATATTTTAATTTGATTTTCTACACTATCCACATATTTTAATGATGGATTTACAAGAACCCTAGAACACTATACTCCGGAGGGTTTTTTTTCCCTAAATCGTTTCCAACAAGTCCCCAGCCTTTGGGTCTTTCATTAATCACCAGTTTGTTGTAGAAAATAATCTTCTGAAGTTGTAAATGTTTCTTGCCAAGAACTATTTTAACTAGCTGCATTCACCTTGTAATCATCACTTTGTACAATTTGTTTTGTTTGCTTCATCACAGGCAATAAGTAATGATTCCATGAACCATTTTCCATTAAATTCCTCTTGAGAACTGGAAAATGACAGACTTTACTTATGCCTAAAGAAATAATGTGATGTTTTTACTAGGGACTACTCTGTGATTAAAGGTTCACATTCCAAATAGCTTCAACTTCTTCTTTTACCTTCATGGGTAGATCAAATTTTATTCTGTTGTAGTTGTTAGTTCTGATGCAGTTATGGTCTCCATGGAATTTTGTGACCCTGACTCATGCAATGAGGGGAAAAACATTTTTAAAGTAAAATGTTTCTTAATTAAAAGATTGACTAAACTACTGACACAAACTGGAAAAAAAAATGTTTGTTAATTTTCTGTGGGAATGGTGTGTCACCTCTGTAGGACAAGCTAGGACTATTTAGAACATCTCAGCTATATGTTGCCATAAAATAATCTGTTGAATTCCTCTCAGTGTGATCCAATTCCTGCATTTGCAAAGCTTTCCTTGTTTAAAAATGTGTAAAATAAGGTGAGGTTGTATTTTTGCGTGGTTTTTTGTCCTTTGAATTAGTGGCATACAGTGCACAATACTTAAACTATACTCCTAATCTGCCATACTCTGAATTTTATTTTAAAATGGACTTTTTGTCCTTTATTTTATATTGTGATTCATCTCATAATGGCTTTGTTCATCAGCGTCTTATCTGCAGATACTGCTTTCTTTCCCTTTGACTACCAGTACCATATCTTTCTTTGTAAAAGAGATGTAAAAATGGTTTTGGCAAAACCCATCTTCAGTGAGTGCAAAAAACTGCACAAAGACATGGTCTATTAGTATCTCAACACTAGCATTTCTTCCTACAAAAGAAATGGCACTTTCAGGGTTATACAGGCTACCCATGTAAAACCTTTATTTGGCACCTCTGCATACTGAAACTGTCCAACTAGCTGATAAGCAGGCACCACGCCACTGAAGCAGATGGGCATAGCTGTAGAGAGCCAAAAGACAATGTATGTGCATCAAGTGTGGATGTTGGTGGCAGACTTCCCAGTCAGTGATGTCTTAACGATTAAATGTCCTGAGTTTTTTGCATCTGTAGTTACAGAGATGCCAGCCTTACTCCTGGATGGTCTTTGAAAATCTCTGCTGTTTTATTTATAAATTATAAAGAACTTTTTGAGAATGCTTGATCTAGAAAGTACTTGAGACGAGAAGGTTAACAGTAAAGGATATAGTAAAGATAACCTTTCCCAGTCCAAAAAGGCACATGCTCTCACCCAAAACTAAGATGCAAGCTGGAGTTCCAGAGGAAGGAGAACGAAAGCAGTATTTAGGATATTTGAGATATGCCATGGAGAGAAGCAACAGGTACTTTCAGAGAAAAAAGATCAGATACAATCAGAGAAATGCAATTACCATAATTTTACCAATAAAGAAGGATTTGGAGGTTACATCATGAATGAAAGAGACTCAAAGCCATGAATGAGGAATATTATGCTATTCTTTGATTGTATCACATTTAGGGAAATAGAATTTGCCTAGTCTGTGTATATTAAGAGGGCTGGACCACAAAATTACCTGGTTACATCACCAGTTTATTCTCAGAACTGGAAGAACCTGTTGCCTGCAATATTTTTAGTTAATGTTCTTTGATGCAAGTTGAAAGTGAAGAAAAAGACAGTTTCCCTAAGATATGCTAAGAGAAGGTTTTTCTTTGTTTCCTGAATAATACAGAGCCAAATATACACACAGAGCCAGGTATAAACCTTCCTAAGGAAGGCCATAATTCATCCAATAAACAAACAAAGTATAATGTGTTCTGGTGATTTGAGTAAAGTCAAATATTGATTGATTGATAAGTGAGGAAGACATTTTTAGTATTGTACTTCATTTGAATATATGCAGTCTGGTTTCAGTGTGAAATGAATGTTTTTTAGACACACTGTCATGGTTTAACCCCAGCTGTCTGCTAAGCACCACACAGTGGCTTGTGCACTCCACCCCGGTGGGATGGGGGAGATGGTTGGAAGAGTAAAAGTGAGAAAACTCATGGGTTGAGATAAAGACAGTTTAATAGGGAAAGCAAAAGCCACGCACACAAGCAAAGCAAAACAAGGAATTCGTTCACTCCTTCCCATGGGCAGGCAGGTGTTCAGCCATCTCCAGGAAAGCAGGGCTCCAGCACGCGTAACGGTGACTTGGGAAGACAAATGCCATCACTCCGAATGTCCCCCCCTTCCTTCTCCTTCCCCCAGCTTCATATGCTGAGCATGACATCATATGGTATGGAATAGCCCTTTGGTCAGCTGGGGTCAGCTGTCCCGGCTGTGTCCCCTCCCAGCTTCTTGTGCCCCCCCAGCCTACTCGCTGGTGGGGTGGGGTGAGAAGCAGAAAAGGCCTTGGCTCTGTGTAAGCACTGCTCAGCAATAACGAAAACATCAGTGTGTTATCAACATTATTCTCATCCTAAATCCAAAACACAGCACTATACCAGCTACTATGAAGAAAATTCACTCTATCACAGCCAAAACCAGCACACACACATAGTCTTAAATTTCCCTGAAGAAACTAGAAAGTTAAGTCAATTTTGCATTTTATGCTCTTTTAGAAAGAGGGATGTTTGAGTATCTACTTTTATTTTATTGTTATAGCTTCAGATTTCTTTTTTATCTCATTGAATGAATACATTCAAGATTGAAAAAGACTGAAAAAAAGCTATGTTGTATTAAAACATACTAATCTTGCCAAATCAGGCAGTCTTGCCAATCAGATGTATCAGAAGGCAATAAAGGAAAGGGCAGTATGTTCTTTGTCCTCCTCCCTCCCCTCCCCGTGGCTCATTGGCATCACTCGGTGAGTCAGTCACACTCATGTGGGCACAGTGACAATCTCACAGGTATGTGCCCCCTACACAAGGAAGTTGCATCTAACCCTGTGCTCACCATACAGTTTCACGAAGCTAGTTTTTGTGCCTCGCATTTGGCTCCATCCACTCCAGCTGTCGTAGCCTCCTAACTAAATTCAGTCTGGCTCCATAGTACGGTTGGCTCTAAACAGCTGTGCTCGTTGGGGACCCTTTAAAGGTGAACACTCTGCAGATTCAATTTATGTATGTTTGTTTTCTCCAAAGAATGGGAAGTGACCTTTGCAGTTGACTGGTACTTTCAAAACAGCCAGCAACCTCCCAAAACAGAGCTGCCAGCCAGTGACTTTGAATGTCTATGTGCTCTGCTCTCCAACCCTGAAACACAAACTCTCCTAGTATCTTAGCCACCTCCCAAGTTTCTTCCAAAATTTTGGAGTGGTCTTAGGAATTTTCAAAAATTTGTGCTTTAGAAAACAGTTCAGAGAGAGGTAAGAAAGCACCTGATATAGTCCTCACTTATTTTTCCTATGACAAATATATATTTAGTTTCAATTAAATCTCCTTTGGAATATGAACACCAAGGACGAAACTCAAAGCCCTGTGAACTCAATGGTCAGGCTCCTCATGGCCTTGACTGTTAAGGCATTAAGTCAAAGAAAATGGAAGGAAGAAAATAATACCTGGGAAGCTGAATAGAAACCTCCGAATTTATCAAAAAGATCTTATTGTAAATTGCTTAATTTTAGAAGAATTTTGATGTATTCACTGAGGGAGATGGATTCCCTTTATAAATAGTTGCAGTTGGCACTCCAATACTGAGGCATCAATAAAAGAATCTAGATAAATGTCAGTAGAGTTCTGTTCCTAGCAACAGTATCTATTGATTTTATTTTTTGCATTCTGTTAAAAATGAACACTGAAAGCATTCTGAGTGTCCTGATTTGTATTTTTAATAGGGAATTTAAATGGGCACAGCTGCTAAAAACTCCATTAAAATAAACTGTTCAATGACTGAATTATAATCAAGATTTTTCTTTTTGGGTGTTTCTGAAAAGGCCAGAAACACCAAGGAAACAGGCAATACATGTGTAGCTCCACCAATATGCCGATGTCTGAATCAAATTATGGCTTCCCACCTTTCCACTAAGAAGCCCTTCTCATTAGATTACAGCAAGAATATATTTCTTATGTTTATTTTATCTGGACAAAAACACCTTGCCTTCCTGGCTGCACATTGTCCAGTTCAAGCAGGAGGGAGAGACAATGTTCCCACCCAGGTCTGGTCACTCAGCAGAATAGGTAAGTCCCTCCTAGGGCTGCCTGAGGTTGAAAAGGACCTAGAGAAGTAGTCCTCAGCTGGTGAGGCTGGTTTGCCCTGGGTGAAATGCAAGCATATGGCAGGGTGAGCACGGCACAGAGTCCACGTGGAGAAGCACTGCTACTCTGCAGAGGGGTTGGGCAGTCAGCGAGGTTTGTTGGACCACTCTCAAGAACTGGTACCATCAGTGGAGCCTCTCAGTAGGGTAGTGGTCCTCAGACTGGCCAAAGGCAGGGAGGGAGCAACACCACTTCTTGCTAAGGGCCTATTCACATACTCTGCAGAAAAACAATTACACAATCTATTCTTGAGCATTTTTCCAAATATTTCTTAGCAATTGAGGCAGACTTGTACATACAAAACCATTCTTCCACCTATCACTTTTGTGCTAAATGTGTGGGATTTTTTTGCAGTGGGTTCATTCCATAGTAAGAGTCACTCTCAGGTGAAGCCTTGGATAAAACAGTAGCAGTTTATAGTAGCCAGCGATCTTGTTCATGTTTCTGTTTCATTGGTAATTCATCGGTAAAATGTTCTGTGGTGCTACAAGTTGCAGTGAAATTTTACAGCAACAATTCCTGCAGTTTTCCTCTAAGATTTAATAATAAAAAATATCCATAGAAGACAGCTTGAATTCTTGTGAATGCAATTTCTACACTGATGACTGTGTACAAACTCTGAGGAAATCCAGGGCTTGAAATGCTTACTGTCTTAAGAATGGTCTAGAAGGCAAGATTTGGAAAAATTCTTTCAAAATATTTCTAGCCCATGCACTGAAGAACCAAATGACCTCCAAAATCACATCATTTTGATTCCTATCTTTCTTTTTTTCTATGTCAACTATAATACAAATTTAACAGCTGATAAGAACTTCTCAAAGAATAATAACATTTCAAAGCCATGATTTCAAGTTTTTAGATCTTGTATGTATTGATTTCTTGTGCTAGTAGCTCTTGAGGTAGATCCTGGTAGATTCATATTGGAACTGAAGCAGAGGGGTAGAGGAGGATCTCAACAGCACTATCTTAAGGTTCACTATTGCCTGACAAGATCAAGTTATGTCTTGAAAAATAGAGCTATTACTAGAATTCCGATATAAAGAAACATTTTGAGCTCTATTTATGTGAGAATTATCTGTATGTCATTTTCCTGTTACTTAAATTTAATTAGTCATTTTTATTTTGAGAGACTTTGTAATCTCTTCTACAAACAAAAGAAAGTGCTGAAAAAACTAGGAAAGTAACATAAGAGGAAAAATATCAATCCATCTGTGAATATATGCATGTATATGTATGTGTCTGCAGCTGGGTGGATATGTACTGTGGTGTTGCAGTAAACTGAGTATTCAGATATTTGAAGTTGCTTCCTGCTGGTAAATGTTTCACAACAAAGATGTGATCAAAAGAAATATAGGAATTGAATGATGAGTGAAGCCAAACCAATTAAATCTCTACTGCTAAGTCAAAAAGATAAAATAAATATGTCCTGTTAAAATTTCTGCTTTACCTTACTTTCGTTAGTACATAAAATGCACTTTTGTTAAAAAGGTCATGAGCTTTAACATATGGATGCAGAAGAAACCTAAAAAAAACACCAAAAAAAACCCAAGCAGAAAAGAATTTTAGATGACAAGAAGAAAATTTCTCTGCTCCCCATTTGTAAGAAGAGTGGCAGAAATACTGTATTTTTAAAGAAAACTCTTTTTAAAGTAACTCCTTAGTTACAAAATACTTTGATTTGGGGATCTAGAATATTTGTAACACTGTAGTGTAACATAGTAGATGATTGACTGAACAATGCTCAAATGTAAGTTATATATTTCTGTGTGCTTACTTTTACATTTTGGCCATTCACCCTTATAGCATCATATGAAAAGAAATAATTATTTATTAAAAATAGAGTGACTACACAGAGAAAATATTGTGTATCTTTCTTATGAAGGCTGTATGAATGGGCCAATATGTCTCCTGAGTTGTTCATGGGTTCTTCGAATGGAGGTTTGTCATTTAGGGTATAGGGTAATATTTTAAGATGGTACAGCTGGACATTGAAAAAGAAGCTGAAAAACAAACTAAAGTGATGCAGTACCCAAAAGCAGCTGCCATGTTAGCACTTCTCCCAATCTTTTCCACTAAAACCTAAAAAGCTGTGAATCCAAGAAACAGAAAATGAACAAATGAATGATTCAAGCTTAAGCATTAGTGGACCATCAGTGTGTTTAGGATACAAGAGACAGTAGTTTTCAGAAGATGTCTCTTCAGCAGTCCTTTGGGGATATTTTACACTGGTGACATTTAAATTGCTTTGTTCTTTATGTGGAAAAAAGTGAGTGCATATCTGCATAGTTCAGTGTTACTATCTCATTTTTGATGTCACCAGTACAAGATTTTTAATGGGCTCTGTGACATTGGGAATTTTGCATTGGAAGAGTTTAGCTTTCCAAACAGCAAGGGTGGAGTGATCTGTGTCAGACACTGAAAAATGAACCGAGCCCTGGAAGTGCCTTTTCCTCTCAATTGACTGTGGTGGGAATCTAGACACTGCTCAGAGGAGGACATCTGCATTGCAGACATCTAAATGTGGGCAGATGGATACCAATCCAGCAGTAATGTGCTCTGTAGAAATCCAGCTTCTCTTATTCAGAAGGGATTGGAGCTATGTCTTCAGAAAAAAAGTAAATCTCTGCTGTGTGTTCTGGGCCCAGCATAATTCTGGCACACAAGAAAATGGAAACAAAACAGAAGAAGCCAAAAGAAAAAAGGACCCCAGTGAGTCCCACCCAAGCTATAACTCCTGATTCCTCTTTGGAGTCAGGCGTTTTCTGATCCTGTTCTGCACTGTAGGCTTCCCGCTGAGGTGTGGCTCCTGCTGGCTTCTAGAGCTGGACTCTCCACCATGCTGTGCTGCCCACACCCTCATCAGCTCTCAGGGGAAAACCTCAGGCAATGGGAATGGGAAGGAAACAGCAAAATGCGTAGGGCAGATTAAAGTAAAGAATGGTGCCTACTAAGTGGCCGCGTAAAGTCACCCCGTAAGACTGCTGTCATTGCCACTTCAAATGGACTTCTCCCAGGGGAGTCTAGGTGAGGTCTTTTGCTAGTTCCAGGAAGGTGGAAACAAGAGAGGCAGAACTTTTGCTGTTTGGTGCTGAAGAGGTTCGAACAGGCAACACCATAGAAAGTTATGACAACTAAACCATGGGCTTCACTGTTCAGGAACAGCTGACTCCACCAAATAGTTGTTTCTATTTCAGAGGGGCTTTTCAAAGGTAAGCAGAGCTGTAGGCACCTCAAAGATTAGCTGAATGTTATCAGTAAGTTTAGATAGTATGCTGGTGCCAAGTATTCAGAATTCCACTTGTTATCAGATTTGATGGGGAAAAGATAAGTTTGAAAATTGTATTTCTAAGTGATGTATCTCCCTAGACTGAGAAAATTAGGGGAAAATAACTTTAGAAGCAAAGATAATGATAATTGTGGACAGTTGTTACTGTGTTATTTGAAAGAGGTGCTCCTTTCCAAACATGCTGGGCTCAAGGTAATCTTTGAACAACTCAAGTACTGTTGCCCAGGTAGCATAAACAATCACATTTTTAACTCCTATGGCAAATGTAGTTATCATTTTAGAAATGTGTTTAGTTTCTTTTTCCTGAATGAAGCATGGAAAGGTCTTGGGGCATAATATTTTCAGATTTGGAAGAACCTAAAACTAAAATTGTGTACATTTCTAAAAAGAAAATAAGTAGCAAATCACTAATCACAACAAGAATTCAATTGCTTTGAATTGCACAAGGTAGTATCTTGTAGGTCTGGAGCCCTTGTATTCCTCAGTCAAATGTGATCGAAGTTGACTTACATATCCAAAAAGGATTTGGGAGCAAGAGAAATGCCATGTAAAGTTCTGTGAAAAAAATGCTTAAATTTAAAATGCTCATAGCTATCAGATTTGCTCACTATTTATACTTGGAAGGTATGTGACATATTTCTCCTTCAGGCAAAGTGACAAGAGTATTAGATGTCAGTTCTGGTGACCAGGTTTATATCAAAGGCAGTAGTGGGCTACCTGGACCTTTGGCTCTTGTGCCCTTGTGATCATTTTTCTATTGAGCTGTGGAATTAAGCCTAGTCATTTAATTTCTTTGACCTTCAGTTTCCCTGTTAGTAAAATGGGGATAATGTGACTTAGCCAACTTTGACAGAAATGTGAAGAGAAATCTATGGATTCTTAGTACTGTTAGAAGTATTTTAATATTTCAGTTTCCCATTCCCCAAGAAAAAAGACATCCTATATTAATTTGTGATGATTCATAGCAAATTTTCAAACCTGTAACTACACAGTATCAATAAATAATAAGTAGGTAATTCTCATAATCCTTTGCAGAGGGTTATAAATTCATGTTTACTTGAAAAATGGTAAGCATATATTACCATATAAGAGCTGTATTTATAGAACTTATTTTACAAAAAAAAAGTAACTTTTACTGGTTGGCTACAACTTTGCAAAATAGTAAGTATTTAAATCTTCAGTCTTAGCCTTCCAGTTATACCTCTTTCCAGTGTGTATTTCCATAAAAATAATAGGCTGCGTTGTCATTGCTATGCCTCCTGTCAGTATCTCCTGCTTGGTCAAGTGTGTGTTCATCAACGTTCTTGTCTTGTTGATATGTGACTGCTGTAGCATTGTGGTGGCTTCTGTCAGATAATGCAGCTGTCTTGAACTCCCACATATGAGAAAAAAATACAGCTATAGCCCTTTGAAGAACTCTTATAAAATGTGTTTCTAATTAGATACATATAATAGAGAGTACCGGAGGGATTTGTTCATTGTCACAGACCTTCAGAGCTGAATTTCCGCAACAATTTGCGGAAGCACATAGACAACAAGAGGCATTTATGACTGCATGTGATCCAGAGATAAGAGATGTGCTAGATCTGAAGCATCTGAAATAAGAAGCAGTGGGAAGCAGAAGCATCCTTGTATTTCAAGATAATCATACTCAGTGTTTATCCGCAGAATGCAGGCAGCAATCACTTAATATACCATTTCAAAAAGAAGCAGTTTAAAACATACTTTTAATAGACATTTTTAAACCTTATCTGTAGTCCAATAACAGCAGATGCTTTTTAAAAGAGTGCATCTGAAAGTCAGACAAATTTGTCATTTTTTTGGTGATAGACTAGAGAGTGGAAATGAGAAGTTTCACTTCTTCATGTAAGCATAAGCCTCTCTGCTGGGACAAGCAGCTCCAAAGGGCCTTGGGGTGTTCTGCTGGATGTGGTGTGCACGGGGAGCTTTTTAATCAGCTGTTGCTTACACACAATGTGACAAGAACAGCCGATCTAATGAAACCTAGTTTCCAGTCGCTCTCTCCCACATTTTTTCCCCCTTCATGTTGACTGCTAAAAGACAATCTTGTAAGTCTTTCTCTGTATGAGGACTTAATAGAGTATCTGTTCCCATTTGTAGGCCTATTCTCCTGAAACTTTTGTGAAAAAATGTCTTTGAATCTTCTAGCCTTTTGTCCAGTTTGCTTAAAATCATTCATGAGCACAGAAGTTATTTCAAGGGAACAGACATCGCACATGGATATTACTGCTTAAGTCTCATTCCTTTGGGAAACCAGTCTAAATGCAATATTTAGAATTTTCACTATAAGAAATCCAATTATCTTTGTGTGTCAGAAGGAATACTTTTATTAACTCCATCAGAATATATGTATACTTGTATATAACATTACAGTATTAAAATAATTGGCAAAACCCAGCAAGTTAAAATGCTGCAAAGTTAGAAAAAATGCCAAATTAAAGTTATTGAATCTAAATTAGGGTTTCCTTCTCTTGTTCTGGTAGTTATAATGCTCCATGTTACATGTGAAGCCAGGTATACCATGAGCAAGCTACAGGAAAATGAAATACTCAATATACTTAATAACTCAGAGATGAGTTTTTTTTAAAAATGAGTGTGTTAAGACCGTGCATCTGAATTAAGTTCCTCTGTTCCAAAGTTTTATGAGCAGCCTATACTCAAAGAGTAGATGTGCATTAGAGAGGCCATGAAATCTCCATCCCTGGAGATATTCAGACCTCAGCTGAACAAATCCCGGCACAATTTGATCTATGCGGGTTGTGCTTTGAGCAGAGATTGGACCAGGTGACCTCCAGAGGGTCCCTCCTGACTTAAATAAATCTATGAGCTGTGACCAGATCTATAGACAAGAAAAAACTGTCCTATATAGTATATGTAATATGTATGCTTTAAATTACATAAAATTACTTCTGTGTAAAGCATTTCAAACCTTTAAAACTGTGTTAGCTTCCATTAGTTCAAAACAATATTTATCACAAATCTTTAAACTCTATACATGGTCTACCTAATAGCTAGGCTGGTTGGCAATTATTTGGTTATCTATAAAAATAAGGTATCGGAACAGGCCTAAATTTTACTCATGTTGGATATAGTCTCACTTTAGATCTCCTGAGAAAGGACAAAATTGTATTATTTTCACAGTAACTAGGAGATTAAGTAGAAAATGACATATTGAATGATAGACAATCTGATGCAAAACAGCACTTCCAAGAGAAATGCAAGAAGAATCCTACGTAGGTTGTTAACTGAATTTAGAGAATGAGATTGTAATTCATGACAAACAGTGGTTTGTCATACATTTTTTGTAAGGGATGGATAGTGTACAGTCTAAAATATTGTCTGCTTATTCAGAAGGTAATATAATCAGAGGTGTGCAGAAAACATTGTTTCCTAATTTGGAAAAGTAGTTTAACAAAATTTAATCAGTACAGTTTGAAGAAAAGACAACAAAACAAGAAGAGTAAGTCTGTAAATACTTGAGAGAAATGGATTGGTGATATAAAAGGAGGAAATAGCCCTCAGCTATAACAGGTAGGGAATAGTGTCGTGTCTCTGTCATATTTCACACATATGCCGTGCCATGGGTCTGTGGAATGAAATTAGCAAACATGCAGAATTGAATTGTGAACAACTAGAGGATAGCTACAACAGGCATTAGAAAAACAGTTGTAGATCCTAAGGTTTATTAGATAATGAAATAATTTGTCAAAGGAAGTTCTCAAGCACAAGCATTAGGTAAGAATAGCAACAGCAGGTCAAATTTTATTGTACAAGATCCTCCAGCACTGCATGAGGAAAACATAGTTTCCACTCCTAGCACATAAGATCTTATGAATACAAAAAAGAAGCAAAGTAGTGGACAGAAGGAAAGAAAACATGTACTCCGTTACTCACATCAGATATGTGAATAAGAAGTTTGGCAGCCACCAATGAATAGATATTGCTTAAGCATGAATACTTCTCCTATACACTGTAAAAGAAAACAAAACAAAACCAAAAAAACCCAGAGAAATTGGCCATTTAAAATACAGTCTGCTCCTGAGGGTGTTGAATAATTATGAACCATGCTTTGGAACGTCACAAAACATATTGATAGAGGCAGCTGTCATGACCAAATCTCTCCATATTTTGTAGAAATACCACAAAATAACCTCTATATGTAGGTTTAGTTTCTTGAGGTTATATATAGGTTTAGTTTCTTGATACTAAATCTGAAATGTTGCAGAATCCAGTGCCTGCTTCAATTAGACTCTGTTATTTAGTAAATTATATTTGAATAACCATTTGAATAAACAGCTCTGCACTTCTTGCATATAATTGATATTACATGCCCTCTTGATATTGCAATATTCCCCGTTTGAACAATAATAAGAGATCCAGATTAGTCCCAAATTCAAATGTCAGATCTATCAACTGTTTTCTCAGATACAGATTTTCTGGAGTGACCGAGTACTCACTAGGTTGCTCTAGATTGTGTCTGTGAATGGGAAGAATTTATTCTTGATTCTCTTTTATATGTAACATTTTTATTCATATGCACCATATTTATAGTCTGTTTTTGTCTTGGATTGAACTAATGGTCTAATGAACTAAGTTTAACTCAGTTGATAGTGAAATTATTAATGCACTGTTTCTCTCTCTTCCTTCCTGCAGTACGCTGTCTGGCTGGTCCTTTGGGTTACATGGAATGTGTTTGTTATCTGCTTCTATTTGGAGGCTGGGGACCTTTCAAAGGTAATTTACCATTGGATACATTTAAGCCATCAGCACTGTGTTAACATGCCCCGGTCAAAAGGCTGCGTTCTGTTTTACTCATCCTCTTAGTGTTATTAGAATGCGGGTAGTATGATGGAAATTCGGAGTATTCTGGGTATGTTAGAAACTTTTAATCTAAGGCAGTAATGAGCATATATCTTCTGATGCCCACAACAATAATAGTATATATGTTTTAAAAGAAAATTACCTCTTTCTGCCCCCTCAGTAATTCTGCAATGCAAATTTCACCTCTATGAGAGACATTAATTAGTGATTTCATGAATACAGAAGATTACCATCTCAAGGGTAAACAAATATTTTTTGTACCTTTTAGCTGTTACTTAGCTGGATTCCTTTCAGGGGTCTTATACTACAACATAACAATTGTGAAACAAGGTGTCTTTCATTAAATTAAAATGTAAACTGAGGTGCCCGAATAGATTGCCATTTGGCTACAGCAGTGTTTTTTAACTTTGTGCTTCTGTTAGGAATGTTATGATTGAAGACACAGTCGAAATCCATAGGTGTGGTGGGTTGACCCTGGCTGGATGCCAAGTGCCCACCAAAGCTGCTGCATCACTTCCCCTCCTCAACTGGACAGGGGAGAGAAAATATAACTAAAGGCTCATGGGTCGAGATAAGGACAGGGAGGTCACTCACCAATTACTGTCACAGGCAAAACAGACTTGACTTGGGGAAATTAGTTTCATTTATTACCAATCAAATCAGAGTAGGGTAATGAGAAATAAAAAATAAATCTTAAAACACCTTCCCTGCACCCCTCCCTTCTTCCCAGGCTTAACTTTACTCCTGATTTTCTCTACCTCCTCCCCCCGAGCAGCACAGGGGGATGGGGAATGGGGGTTGCAGCCAGTTCATCACATGTTGTCTCTGCCGCTCCTTCCTCCTCAGGGGGAGGACTCCTCACACTCTTCCCCTGCTCCAGCGTGGGGTCTGTCCCATGGGAGACAGTCCTCCATGAACTTCTCCAACATGAGTCCTTCCCACGGGCTGCAGTTCTTCACGAACTGCTCCAGCACGGATCCCTTCAACAGGGTGCAGTCCTTCAGGAACAGACTGCTCCAGTGTGGGTCCCCTGCAGGGTCACAAGTCCTGCCAGCAAACCTGCTCCAGCGTGGGCTTCTCTCTCCAGGGGTCCACAGGTCCTGCCAGGAGCCTGCTCCAGTGTGGGTTTCCCACAGGGTCACAGCCTCCTTTGAGCACATCCACCTGCTCCAGCATGGGGTCCTCCACAGGCTGCAGGTGGATATCTGCTCCACCGTTAACCTCCATGGGCTGCAGGGGCACAGCCTGCCTTACCATGATCTTCTCCACACGCTGCAGGGGAATCTCTGCTCTGGTGCCTGGAGCACCTCCTGCCCTCCTTCTTCACTGACCTTGGTGTCTGCAGAGCTGTTTCTCTTACATATTCTCACTCCTCTCTCCGCTTGCTATTGCTGCTGTGCAGCAACTTTTTTTCCCCCTTCTTAAATGTATAATCCCAGAGGCACTACCACTGTCACTGACTGTCTCGGCCTTGGCCAGCGGCAGGTCTGACTTGGAGCCAGCTGGCATTGGCTCTACTGGACATAGGGGGAACCTTCTAGCAGCTTCTCACAGAAGCCACCCCTGTAGCCCCCCTGGCTACCAAAACCTTGCCATGCAAACCCAATACAGTAGGAAAAATATATTTTCCTAAGAATGACATATTTATAGGGTTTTATTGACACTGTAAGTGATAACACGTAAAGTGGCAGTTGGTAATGGGCTCAAACCAACATCTCAAAACAAAACTCCTACTTTCTAAGGTGTTCCCAGAAGACTGGCAATTTGTGGGATAAAAGATTAGCAGTGGTAACAAATTATTTTGGTAAAGTAATAAGCTTCAACTAAGTCTAAATATTGCTGTCCATGCTGAGTTATGCTCACAGTGGTATGAACTGACCATCAAGGAGAATCCCACATATAGAGAAAGAGATCACATTCTCTTCTTGACTCAGATATTTAATTGCTGCTCCTGATTAAAGGGAGTTTAACCCAACTGTAAATTACAGATGTGATTCTCTGATCCTTTGTGAGTTACTGATATGTTATGATGCAGAAAGTTAAACACAATTATAGGAAAATAAATGAGGCAAAGATACTTCCTTACCTGTACTTTCTCTCAAATCACCCCCGAAGTACAAAAAATGCTAGAGACTGGGATATTGCATCCCCATGTATTCCATTTCTTCAAAAGATGCAGGCTTCAAAAGGATCAGAATTTCATTTCCTGAGAGTGTAAAGTAATTTTCTGCAGGTAAAATGTTACACTTTCTGGGTTTTATACCTTCAGACATGCCCAATCTCATTAAAAGCTTGGCAAAACACAGTAAATAAAAGAACTTGCATATGTTATCTTTTATTTGGTTAAAATGCTTTCTGTATTGCTAAGTGAACTAAAATATACAACAAACCCAGCACCTATTATACAATTATACTCAACTCAATCCACCCTCTTTCCACCTGCTTGTTTCAGCCACCTGCATTCCTAAACTTGTAAATGTTGGGATGCTTATTGTGTCTGGGGAAGAGAAAGGGGGTGGGAAGGAAGGGAGAAAGGAGAACCAGCTGTTTGAGCACTGTGTTTTAATGGGTATAAAAACAGCTTAAGAACACTAGTAAGTGCTACTTGGAATAAAGATGGGCCAAAACCAGTATCTAAACCCAGAACTGATTTTTTCTGAATTCTAGGGCTGTGTCATCTAGAGTGTTTCCTAACCAACCATATGGTTCAGGCTTATATTTGGATGCAGTTAAAATTTTTATTTGGTCTTCAGAGGTATTATTTGTTCCAGTGATATGATCTGCCTTGAAATACCCAATAGAGTATATTCCTTCCACTTCAGTTGGTTTTCAGACCGACAGCACTGGTAAAGAGAGGGAGAAAAGGAAAAGTTCCTAGAAAATGGACTGAAGAAATAAGTACAGACCGGCTTATTATCTACAAAAGGTCTCATTCACACACGGGACATCACTCTCCTTTCCTCTCCTCTCCCTTTCAAAGGCTCATGGTACATCAAAATTCCCCCACATGATCAAATCTTCTCCAAGATCTAGGGCCTAGAAATATATGTCTAATGGAAAGATACCCAACTGTTTGGATGGATAAAACTTATCCTCCTGTTCTAGATCCTTTAGAGGATCCAACTGTTTTACAGATGTAGGTATCTTACAAAATAGACCATTTTAAGTTTTATGTCTCTCAGTCACATTCATACGTCTTGCACTGAATCTTCTTTATTATTTATATTTTCATCTGGGAATAACTGCAACTTCAAATCTGTAATGATACTCCTGTGTATTTTTTTGTGTTTGGAATGGCACATAGAACCTTGAAAAAAGCTCTGGGTTTGAATCAGTTCTAAATAGAGAATAAAAAATAACCTTTAGGTAAGTACCAGAGGGATGCCTCTGAGGTTGTAAACCATGAGAGAGGATCCTGCACAGCATGGCTTTAGGAATTGATAGGTTAAAATTACAGCCTAATAATAGTTCAGCTGGGTGTATTTTATTTTTATTCATATAATTTATAGCTTTTTACCAAATGAAATAAAATAAAGGCTTATTCTTAAAGTTTTGAGAACAGCTTTTATTCTGTGTGTATGTACATCAATTTTTCCATCATCACTTGCTGATACAATGAAGAGGACATATTTCAATTGTTAATATACCTTATTACAAAAGGCTTGCTAGCTTCATCGTTTTTTATTTTAGTTGTGGGGGCGGAGGTCATGACTTTTTTACAGCTTCTCCTTATTACACTGAAACAGACCTGCAAAGACTCAGAAATTTTTAGAACAATGAGGTAATCATCTCTGAAGAGACTGAGGAGGCTCAAGGTTTATTAGTGAACAGCCATGCAAATCTGTTTGCATTATACACCATTACAATCATATACATCTTTTGGAAAATGGCATCGCACTAAGTATTTTCTGTCCTTGAGGCACAGTTGTCTTTGCTGAAACTCTTTCACAGCAAACTGGAATATTTATGGCTTAGAAGGTTTGTAACAAAGAGGAAGTGTAATCACTTGTTCTTAACTTTGATTGTTATGTGGATCCGTGAATGAATGCCTAGAAAACCCACTTCTCAGACTTACTTTTCAGTAATACTCTTCAATAATTTTTAGTTAATCTGTGTGTTGTTTTGCGTGCTGGTGAATGCCATACTCAGTATAAGTAGGACTTTAAGGTTTCAGGAGTGGTAATATTTATTTTGGCCTGTGGCTAGGCAAATATAGCATACGAAAAGCATAACCTCTTGTCTTGAATGAGGCACATCTGAAGTACACCAGTGAAACAAGAAGGAAAACATAATAGAAAGCATCTCTGAGAAAATGCAATATTTCAATGATTTCTCTAAGTATATCAAGAAAGGACACAAAGAACTAGAGTCAGCTATCTCGGGGCGGGGTGGGGGGGGGAAGCCCCAAAAACCCAACAAAATGTTAGTAGTCTGTTTAGCATTTTTTACTTTCTTCTTCAAACAAAGCTCCCATTTACTTCTGTGGCATTCAGCTGCAACCTCTGAATAAAGACCCTCAGTAGAAAGAGTACTGCAAATACTCGTGCAATGATGAAACAGCACTCTTGCTTCAAGTCATTTAAAAGCTTCCCCTAATGATGTCTAAGGATCCCACAAGCAGAATAGAAGCAGAATAAGAACTATTGAACTCCCATTTTTAGTTTAAAAATGAGTAGACAATTTTTCACTGCAAAAAATGCATGACTGAGGTTGCACTGTTCCCATCACAAGTGGGGGAGTATAGAGATGCTGCTGCTGTCAGTTACTGAGAGTCACTGCAGAGGCTGGACTTGGGGCGCTGGATGAGGGGGACCAGCTGGGGTTCAGGGTCCAAAGCAGCCCTTGCTTCATATGGTCCCAGCCTCATGCCAGTACTTCTGGTTCTCCTTGCATGCATCCCTACTTGTCTGACCAGATACAAGAGCTCTCCTCTCACTGCCACCTGGCTGAGCTCCGGTATCGCTTTGCTGTAGTCCCTACAGTACTATGTGAATGTGAACAAGAATACACTTTTTAAAAATTCATTTTAACTGTCAAAATTGACTTAGTTTCTATTTGTGTGACATTCTTGACATCTTCCTTCCTTATTTATACCAAATAAAATACAAAGGTTACATTTAATGTATTAAATCATAAGGTTGTACTTATATGCCTTTTGACACAAAAATTAGGTGTTTGAAAGTCAAATACTCCAGTATCAAGAAATGCCAGAATTAAGGTTGCTTGTATAAGCACAATTTAGCTCTCTCTGTACATTCATTTTTATATAGCTTTTAATTATGCAGTCACAACTGTATTTTTTTCTTTTTCATGATCCTTTCCTTAATGTCTGTACAGCATGGCCTATTTTAGAGATGAATCAGGTTTGGGAATTGAGTGAGGCTGCCATACTGGCTCTTACTCCAGTATTGTAGCAGTCAGAAAAAGCTTAATAAAGGTGCAAGAAAAAAAAAAAATGTGCTTTCCTTACCATGTGTGTCTATTACATATTTTGTTTTCTCCTCATTGGCCACTATGTAATTAATTTCCATATTTCATACAAGTAAATCCTGTACTTCAACTCTGCTCTGAAAACATGTCGAATAATACTGTGAAAGCTTATGTACAGAACCGTGGCACCTAGGAACCCTAAGCGCAGTGGCGGTAGTATGTGCATAGCTCACCATGTGTAGTTAAAGTGCAGTTCCTCATGATTTTAGCACTCATTCTACAGATCTGAGTTGCAAGCTACTGTTCTTTAAAAACAAATGCTGCCATCTGCATTCAAATGAGGTTACTTCTTTTCCTGTATTGTCCTGAGCTGCAACAGGGGGAACATGAAATAATAGGAAAGATTAAAAAAATATTTAAAATTGAAATTATTAAATGTGATACAAAGAATTAAATGTATTGTAGATATTAAAATGTAAACTAAAGAAAAATATGTAATCAGGCTGTTTTCTGCCAGAAGTTTTAAGGGAAATCAAATGTTTCTGAACACATTTTCTCCTACCTGCCCCAAATATCTGCAAATATAAGATAACTTAGACCCACAATATCACAGACTAATTCATGTTGGAAGAGATCTCTCAAGGTCACTTAATCCAATCTCCTGCTCAGAGCAGCACCAACTTCAAAGTTAGATCAGGTTGCTCAGAGTTTTAGCCAGTCAAGTTTTAAAAGTCTCCAAGGATGGAAAATTCACAACCTCTCTAGTTCTTAACTATTCCCATTGTGAAAAATTTTCTCCTGATATGCAGTTGAAATTCCCATTGCTGAAATCTGCAACACTGCCTCTTGTCCTTTCACCATGTACCTCTGAGAAGAGTCATGCTCTATCTTTTCTAACACCCCCTTTAGGCTTTTAACTGAAGTTGAGCACTTCAGCTTTCTTTTTGTCCTTTCTGTAGTTGAATTCCTATTTCCAACCACACACAGCTTGTAGCACCTCACAAGAAAAAAGCTAATTATCATGTAATAAATAATCAGTTCACTTTTCACAATTTTACATGCTTCACCGTGGAAGAAAAATGAAGGGTCTTCACGTATATGTAAAGCTATATAGTATCTTAAGTAAAATGTGGGAAGATGAATGTTATCCTTGTTATCTGGAAGAAGTAATAACACATTCAAAAATAATTAGAATCCTTTAGTTCAAAGACAATTCAGTTTATATCAACATTTAATTTGCCTGATGTTGTATTTAGGGAAATACAGAAAACATTGCATATAAACCTTGCAGTCAAATAAAATGCTGAAAATATGTAACTCTTCCCCTTTCCTGCTGAGGTAAGTATGAATCAGGAAGGTTAACTAAAACTTGGTGAAGGCTTCCCAGTAACTGATAGGGAGCAGGAGGAAGGCAATATAATGGCATTGCTGGGGAATACTCCTGGGGACAGAGACAGCTCTGGGAGTGCAGAGGAACTACTGGAGAAATGAAGGTTTAGGAAGAGACTTTGCTGCTGTTTTATTATCTGCAAGTATTACCCACTCTGTAGCTGAACTGTAAGTTTGTTTTCCACATCATGAAAGCAGAGTAATAAAGACAAATGTAAGAAATCACGTCAGTGGGATTACCCAACTGCCAATGTACACTGTGATTAAAATCAGTGTTTTCATACTCATAGTCATGGTTCATAGTAAAGTAAGGCCAGAAGGGACTTCAGGTTATGGCTAGTCCATTCTCCTGCCTCCAGCCAAGTTCAGCAACCAACTTGGACTATGGGAGAGCATCTGATGCAAAAGATCTTAAGGAGGAAATGAGCAGTTCAGAAATCCACCCACAGGTGACGTTCATACATTAGCAACTTTTCACCACTGATAAGTCCACCTTTCCCTTGTTGACCTGAGATGTTAGCCCAGGATTAGCCAGATATGGCTGACTTCTAGTGGCTGTAGTGCAGTCCATCCCTTCTTTTTTCCTTTTGCATTGGATGACACAAATGGGAAGAGGAAGAGGCAGCAACAGTCGTAGCATTTCCTGCCAACAGGCAAATTAACGTCAGCCCTACATTGCTGGTGGGGATAAATGGAAGGGGTGGGAGGAAATATGGAGCCCATGTTTCCTCCTACCATTCCCATTTGTCCCCACCATGTTATCCAGCAAAGTTATAAGGATCAACCAGAAATAGGCACCTGCTAGTATTTTTCCACTCGAATATCCCAACATTGGCAAGCACACATCCACCTATGCATCTGACTTTCACATGCCACTGCTTGGACTGATACCTAGGTGCTCTGAAGTGCAGTTTATATCCGTATGCAAATTAACTGCAATAATGCAAATTACTTCAGGATATGATTTGCATAGCTTGTCACTCATGATGCTTAAAAAACTTGCTGGCTATGAGTGCTGAACATTTTATGCAGCTAATATACTCTGATTTTAAAGGGACAGTTTGATACCTAGATGAAGCTGATGAAAGAAAGAAACAAAAGAAATGGGTCGTTCATCTTCAGTGTAACTCAGTTGTAACAAAGCAAGGAACTTGGCAACAATACTGAACTTACACCAGTTACACATTCATTCTACATTACTTTGTGTCTATTAGTATAATCATTATACTGCTTTGATTCCACATTTAGAATCATAGAGTCGTTTATGTTGGAAAAGACCTTTAAGATCATCAAGTCCAGCTGTTACCCTAGGACTGCCAAGTCCACCACTAAACCATGTCCCTAAGCACCACATCTACACATCTTTTAAACATCTCCAGGGACAGTGACTCAAGCACTTCCCTGGGCAGCCTGTTCCAATGCTGGACAACCCTTTTGGTAAAGAAATTTTTCCTAATATCCAATATTTTCTTCTTGAAGAATGTTCAGCCTTCCTGGACTCCTTTGCCCTTCAAGACTGTCTCCCAAGGGACTCTGTCAACCAGACTCCTAAACAGGCCAAACTCTGCTCTCCGGAAGTCCAAGGTAGCAATTCTGCCGGCCCCTGTCCTTACTTCTCCAAGAATTGAAAACTCTATCATTTTATGATCGCTCTGCCCAAGACGGCCTCCAACCATCACATAACCCACAAGTCCTTCTCTGTTCGCAAACAACAGGTCCAGCGGGGCACCTTCCCTACTTGGTTCACTCACCAACTGTGTCAGGAAGTTACCTTCCACTCATTCCAGGAACCTCCTAGGCTGTTTCCTCTCTGCTGTATTGTATTCTCAGCAGACATCTTGTAAGTTGAAGTCCCCCATGAGACCAAGGGCTAGTGATTGTGAGACTTCTCCCAGCTGCTTATAGAATATTTCATCTGCCTCTTCATCCTGATTCAATGGTCTATAACAGACACCCAGCAGGATATCTGCCTTGTTGTCTTTCCCCCTGATTCTTACCCATAAACACTCAACCCTATCGTCACCATCATTAAGCTCTAGACAATCAAAACACTCCCTAACATACAGGGCTACCCCACTGCCTCTCTTTCCTTGCCCATCCCTTCTGAAGCGTTTATAGCCATCCATTGCAGCTCTCCAGTTGCGCGAGTCATCCCACCATGTTTCTGTGATGGCAACTATGTCATAGTTTTCCTGCTGCACAATGGCTTCCAGCTCCTCCTGTTTGTTACCCATGCTGCGTGCATTGGTGCAGATGCACTTGAGTTGATCCTTTTAGGGGGAGAAACCCTTTTGGGGGGAGTTACGCTTTTTCACCTTTTGGGGGGAGAAACCCTAATTCCTACGTGATCGTTCTCAGGCGCTTTCGTGGTTTCTAACACATCCATAACCCTTGCATCTTTGCTGCCGCATGGATCTCCATCCCCTACCTCTGCTGAGACGGCAGACTGAAGGACCTTGCTAGCACACTATCCTTCAAACATTGGTGTGCAGCCCCCAGGCTTATCTCTAGCGAGCCTGGTTTTATCCCTTTCCTCCTTCAAATCTAGTTTAAAGCTCTTTCAATGAGCCCTGCTAACTCCTGTGCAAAGATCCTTTTTCCCCCTTTGAGACAGGTGTACCCTGTCTGTTGCCAGCAGGCCTGGTCTCATGTAAACCGACTCATGACCAAAAAAATGAAAATTCTGCTGGTGACACCAGGCTTGGAGCCAGATATTGATCTGCTGGCTGTTCCTGTTTCTTCCCTCATCATTTCCTGCAACTGGAAGGATAGAGGAGAACCCTACTTGTGCTCCTGATTGCTTAACCAGTCATCCCAAGGCCCTGAAGTCTCTCTTGATTGCCCTTGGACTTCTTGTGGCAACTTCATAGCCGCCTACATGAAAAATCAATAATGGATAGTAATCTGAGGGCCGTACCAGAGCAGGAAGCTTTCTCTCTAATTTACTAATTATTTTTGTAAGGTGGTGGTCATTAACTGTTAAATGTTAATGTTGCACATACTCTAATAAAACAACCTGCAGGATGTTTAATTTTGAACATATTACCTTCCTTGGATGTTGTTTTAACAGATGTCCTGTTAAGATAACAGAGAAATTAAATTAACTTTCAACTCGAAGCATCTGGTTAACTTTGTAGGTAAATGCCTTTGAGCGGTAAATCTGACCAGGGTTTTCAGATAAATAGCTATCAGAATGTTTTAAGTAAATGACTTTATTTTTTGCACTTCTATTACTCAGGGCAGATTTGACATGCTTGATCATATATCTAACAGATGAAAATTGAAAATAGTGCTGGCAACCAGCAGTGTTAGGTTATTCTGAGGGTAGTTTCATGGGTAGATACTATTAAGCGTGCTTATGGTTTCAGATAATTTAGTTTTGCAGCAATTTTTAAACCTCAAGATCTTTACCAGCTAGAAGATAACTGATTATAAAATTTAAACTGTTTATTACTGTAGACATAGCATATGGTGGAAAACATTTAGATAAAAGTGGAATTTTTCATCTCTTTAATGGTGAAGCAAATTATGATAGCAAATCATTCAAAGTACAGAAAAATATGAAATATGGTTGTATATATTCTGCTTATTGTACGAAGTTTATCTTTTAAAATTCTGGGATATATTTTATGTTGAGTTCATGAATAAACATATATCTGCATATTCATTCATATATGCACACTTTTCCCATAATCTAGTAGTTATGCGCTGAATACAGGAACACATGAAAATGAGTAAGTGTAGTGACTGATCAGATGATAATTTCATATGACAATTTACATATGTGTGTACATATTGTATAAATATCATATATGTGTGTACATATGTATTAAGTACCTTAGTTATACTGTTAAGATCAGTAAGCACATATTTTAGCATATGCCTTACAACTGCATATATTATAGTTACATGGATGTTTTAGTATATACGTAAAGGCAGTGCCATGGATATTTCTGCAAGTCTTCCATATGCTACAGCCAAGACATTGCAGAAAAAAACAAATATATGTTTATAAGATTATTTTTAAATATTTATTAACTATATTGCAGTACCATCTAGTGGCCCCAATTTGATATCAGGGTGCCATTATACTGTGAACCCTAGACACACATAATATAAATAGGGCCTGTCCTAAATGGTGCATAGTCTTAGTATGTGATGAAACAGAATAAGAAGTGGGAACCAACAAATAGGAGACTGCAAGGAGAATGAAAACCAGTGTTATATCTTTGAAAGTCTTCAGGAGGTCTGGATTTTCTCAACTTTCTCATCAAGTTTTTCCCATGTTTCTAATCCCTGTGAGGATGGATAGGCAAGTGACACAAAGCCCTACTTTTGATTGAGTAGCATTTCCTGGTCCCCCTCTGTAAGGAAATAACTTTTGAATGCTATAGTGCACCATTGCTAGCATTTCACCGATTGTTTAAGGCACTGGGGGAAAAACTGTTGACTTTGCTTAAAATGAAAAATCAGAAGATAAATTTATTTCCAGTGAAAGCAGATGCTCAGAAGATCACAGCTACAGAATGCACATTTGCTATGACAGCTCTTCTGGACTGCTGTTTATGCCTCTCATAGACAGGACCTTTCCTATGTGTATACAAATCAGCCTCTGGAATCAGCTATGCACAAGGGCTGAGGGGTTATTTACCATAGTTGAAAGCTGGGGAGTCTGCCAGAGCACCCGCTCATCTTTTGTGAAAGTATGAAAACATACAAAAATATGTTCTGCTTTTTAAAACTGAGTTAAAATTCGCTGTCTCATCATGTCAGCTTTTTGTTTCATTTTTTATTCTTTCTGAGTAGATATGCAATACTTTAAGGTAGTCCTTAACAATTTTTTGTTCTAAATGTAGGTGCAATGACTAGAATATACTTTCTCCACATTTACTTTTCTTGTAAATATAAATAAATAAGTAATTGACCTTCTAATTATAATCTACCGGATAAGCTCCATCTTGTGAACCAGGGGTCTACCAGAAATTTCAAGGCAACAGGAAGCCCATACAGTTTCTGAGGAGCTTTGTATTACTTGGAATTTCTGAAGGAAACCATTTTGATCCTTATGTCACTGAAAATTATGTCAGTGTTAATCCAGTAGGAAATAAAAATTCTGTATTGCCTTCAGCATCTTTTCACATATGAATAAGCATTTATTGAACCTGGGAAAGCAACATGAGCTGTGAAGCACTCTCCTTTTTTGATCTTGCTTAATATTGTTCCCATCCCATAGAACAGTGTGAGTGCGGCCAACAAGTAGTGCAGCATCATTTTTACCACACTACTTTCTCACCGCTGCAGTGGTAGCAGCGAGCTCACAGACCATAAGGCCATGCACTGAAAATGGCTGCAGTGGCTGATCATCTCTTATAGCGGTTCATCATCTTATAATGCTTTGTATTTGCAGTTGCCTTTCTGCTGGAGTGTCCCACTCCCATGGCCCTGCAGAGCTCTGCAGCACTTAAACACTCATGATCTATCTCTGGGCTAAAATATACAGGTGTGTCATAAGCCACTTCTAGCAGCCACATAAAATACATTCTTACACACACCCAACTTTGCACTGAAGCAGGTGAGTAGCTCCTAGAGAAGACACTAATAAAAGCTAAGGAGGCAGTAATATGTTTAAATTGTCACAAATATTTCAAAGTGAATGTCTGGCCTGGTCGCAGGCCATGCTATGTTTTCTGCACCCCAAGAGAATTTACACTCACTAGATAAATCTCCTTAAACATTTAAGCAGATATTTCCAGAAACATGGTGCAATGTGAATATTCAGGATACAAAAGAAATTAATTTTTCCTCCTGTAAAATTGCTACCTGAAAACTGTATAATTAATTTCAAATATTAGTAATTTTTTCTTGTCATTTTCTTCCTTTCTCATTCCAATGAAAGGAATGTTTCCAAAACTGTTACTGAAAGGCGGCAATCTGTGGTATATGGATAAGTGAATTAACTAATGTCAACTTTGATAACTCTGTAGGATTTGATGATGAATTTTTATTAATTGTCCATAATAAACCAGAAAAATTATTCTCTGCCAAAAACCTCATTGACTTCAGTACTGTCACACTGCAGCTGACAGCACACTCTCAGCTTGTTTTGTTTTGTTGATCCCATGTGCTCAGAATGAAGGACTAGCTATGAAAAATATTTGGTCTCCTTTTCTAATAACCCACTAAACTCGATGATTACCTTTGTGAATTTATCCCCAGAGTATGAGTTCACTCTAGTGTTGATGTTTTCAACACTTGCTGCTACTATTTCAATGACATTAATTTTAAGGGGCATCCTATCTATTCAGAAGTGGACTGCTGTACTATGGCATTATATCCCACTTATCAGACTACCACAAACACCTGTTTGGGTAGAAATTGCATTCTGTGTTTTGAGGGTAGGATTTGATTGATTAAATAACCTTACGAATTGAACAAAAGTGTGGTTTATTGTGGGTTTCATTCTAAAAGCCTGTTCTTCAGCAGGCCATAGTGTAACTCAGGCTGTTTTTCTTCCACCCTACAATAGTTGGCTAATTCAGCAATAATGAGGTGATCAGTAACATGCTGTGTCTGAGTATCTCACTGGTATCTTTAAACTGCCAATGAACCCTTTTATACAAAAACTGCTGTTTGCAATGTAGAGGGAGAGTAAGATCAAAGTGCTCAAAACTATGTGAAAAAATATAGTTCATCCTCTACAGATAATTGAGACTCTCTAATACCTCACTACTCAGATTAAAAAAAAAAAAGCTGTTGGGTTTGTCAGGCTTTTGACTATATCTTAAAAGTGAAAGGCTCTCCCTATACCTATAAGGGTCCCATCTATGACTTCCAATCAGGTGCACAAAGAAATCTCTGTCTTCTTCTTTCTCTCTTTTCTTGGCAATTTTATATTTGTCACTGCTCTCTTTTTCTCCCTCAGCTTATTAAAGCTGAACACTTTTTTTAGTCTTGGCTTTGCTCACCACTGGCCCATTTCTCTGATGCTTAGCACATCCAAATGTAGTCTAGCTGGTTTTGGCTAAACTGGCAAGTTTTATTTTGCTTTGGAAGTATGGGGAAACACTGTATTAGAGTGCGGTTTCATTTAGGTATTTCTCTTTAACTGCCACTTACAGAATACACTAAATCTTGTGATTGTGTACTTCACTGCCCATTGTAACCACATGCACCTGATTCGTAGTGTTCCCACGGATGTACCTAAAACCCAAGCACAAGACATCTGTCCTGCAGCAGCAATGATGGGGATTGGTTTGCATTAGGTGAAGTTAAACAGCTGGAACATATTTGTTTGTCTTAAAGTTTGACTTAAGGAAATTTTCTAAACATTTTTTTCTTCATTAGAATATTCAATATCATGTTTATGTAGGTGTGTTTATTCTTTCATGTGTTGCATATAACATTATAATATAAATTTTAATGAAACTGTTAAATATATTGCAGATCTGATCTAGATAACGTACAGTATAAAAACTATTTGCATAAGTATTCACATAAGAATAATGTAAAAGTTGATGCCATGGGTTGTGCAAAGGTTATCCGTGAACATTAGTGTCTACCCAACACAATGCAGTTAATCGTAGCTGTTCAAATGGCCACATAAGAAATACTGCTATGGGCAATACTGAAAGGAATTCCTCCATTGGAAAAGCTTCTCCTTAGGCCTAGGGAACTAATCACTCACTTTTATTGAGAAACAAAGATATACATACATGCATATATACATATTTGATCAATGTTTTCCATTTCATTTGATAGCACATATATGCCATTCTGTGTCTGATTCTTTTTCTTTAATTTTATTGGTTTATTTCTTTACTCTTATAGGCATGAATTCTACAAAAAAAGCAAATGCTGTTCATAGCTCTTGTTTATTTTACTTTTCTTGGTTTCATCAGATGTTTTCTTGTGTTACGGGTGCCCTAGTTTACATTGTGCAAAAATATCCCATCTTCTTTTATTCTGTCTTGAATAGTTCCTATTCTACTTGCCAAATACTATCAGTGCCTTTGTGAATGGTTTAAAGTATTTCAATCGCATAAGTATTTTCAACTCAGCACAAGGATATACAATATAACATAATTTGTGTAGAATCAGAAAGATTTTGAGCTTCTGACTGTGCGTTTTTCATGATTGACAAACAATGATGGGGTTCAAAGCATGAGATATTTCCTAAAACTACAACTTCTGGCTATTGTGTTTGCATTCCTGAATTCTGTGGTTTTAATTTTTAATAACGTAAAAAGTGATGAGCTCAGACAGCTGTTTGGAAGAAGAGGTTACAGGAGAGCTTAGTAACAACAGGCTATGATACTATGTAATTAGTTTTTTTCTCTTCATTAGCATATGCAACCTGCTACAGGAATGAGAATATAATGATAATTGCCAGACTCTTGGGTTTTCACACTTAGAAATAGTGTAAAGTACAAATCTGAAGTAATTGAGATTCTTTCAAGAAATGTCTCTCTCTGCATAGTGAAAGCAGGAGCTTGTAACAGACTATGGAGACTTAACTTTGATGTTACATTTCTCCCAAAGTATCTCCAAGAGATAATAGTCTCAAAGTGAAAATAAGTGTAGCAATCTTTAACTTATCATTAAAGGATGTTTGTTTGTGTCACAGTATGTAGCGATAATGATAGATTCTGCAGAGGAGAGTTGACTCTATATGAAAAGTCACTGAACACTAAAGTTTACTGAGAGAGTTTACATGGAAAATTTGTTTGATTCCTGTACCCATTCTGTTTAGTTGTAGGCAATGTTTTCCGTTGTTTTTCCCAAGCATAAAAATGTGTCCGTTAAAAAGAATATATAAAAAGTAATGTAATTTTTTTACACTGATATCATTGTGTACTATGTAAGACAGTACTCCCTTGTTTCCTATCATAAAGAAGCATGCTTTCAAAGTTGATAAAAGTACCATCTCTTCCATGTTTCATACATGGGCACTGCAAAATATTACAAGCATAGGTGGCAAATTGCATATGAGTGTCATTTCACATATAACTTAGGTCCTTGATAACCCAAACTCTAAAAATTATTTTCACATAATATTAAAATAATCTGCTATTTATTTAAGATGGTGGGTTATAGGCATGAAAACATGGACTCAAGGAAACCAGCAAGCAACTGTGCGTCCAGAGGCTGATGATGTGTCTTCAGCTCCTTCTCAGCAGAACATGTCACTGTGTGCTGCCGTCCTCCCATGCCCATGTGACAGGCCCCTTCCAATGTGTAATTCTTCAGTCTCTCTCACTCCTTCTTTTTACACTTCCCCTGTTTTCCTAGACACCTCCCTAATGCAGGTGGTGATGGGCTGAAACACTCTTTGGAGATCCCTGCTTCTCTGCCTAGACTGCCAACATAGCTCAGAGTAGATACCTGACTTCTAGACAGCTAAAGTTAAATGAGCTGAATCCAACCCTAAGTGCCTATCACCCATTGAATTCATGGTAGTTAAGCACAATGGGATGCCTTCCTTTAACACCAAGCTCCTAATATATTTAAAAACCTGGTGCCATGGAGCCTAAATTGCATTTAAATTGGAGTTTGAGTGTTCAGTCTGTTAGTAATTTCTGAAAATGGGGTTTGAGTTCTAGCTAAAAACTCCTTATGCTTTTTTGAAAATCCTGCATGTATTGATTTGCCTTCAAGGAAAGAGAAAGAATGGCAATGGTAGACTTTTCATTTATAAACATACTGAAAAACTGCTTCATGTTTTCAGTTGGAGTTGCATAGTGTATTCGACTCTCCTCCTTCATTGATTATCATTTTGTTTCAGAGTAAGCCAGTGATGCTGCACATGAAATAAATTGAAAACCTGCCTACCATGTCCATGAGACAAAGGGAGTCAGTTTTGAAAACCTTATACAAAAAGTCATACCAACATGCAAATGAATAATAAGCATTTGGGGTTTCAGTTCAGAGCATGGAATAGTTGAATTTCAAAAACTGAGATCCTTAAAAAGGCAAAGGAAGTAAGTGCACACTTCAAAGCAAAGAGCAATGTCAAGAATTTGTGTCTCTGTATTGATTGGTTCTATAGAAGACACTCATAACAAGAAAAATGGAAAGACTGCATGAAAAATTCAAAGCAAAAGATCTGATCTGAAGATTTCCAGTACTGAGCAAGGGATATATATCCAGCCTACTTAAAAATTTAAGGGTATATTTTTTTTAATGGCTTTTCTTTTCTGTAGTATTTTCTTTGTGATGGGCTTCACGGTACATGTTAGATAAGGTAAAATGGGGAAAAAGGCCAACTGTTGAATATGTAAGTCCTTGAGCAAATAAATATTTTATTTGACTTTTTTAGAATTAAATATTAAACTGTAAAAATATGAAACTCCTGTACTTTATACATAGGAAGTCACGTGGCACTATGTTAAGTATAAAGTCCTTTGGGATGATTATTTACTTTACCATTAGAGTGAAAAAGAAAAAAAAAAAAGATAAGCAAATTGTGTATTCATATGTTTCTCATGTATTTAGAAATATATACCCATGAGTCCAGAATGCCCTGTCTCTTTTGCTCTTCTACTTAGGTGATGCTAAATTACTCATAGTAGAATTATAGAAAAATAAAGATGGAAGAGATCTCCTTATAATATTTCTTGCACATATAAATTAATATTGAATCTGTCTTTAACACTTGGTTAGCTAAGTGATTCTTTATAAACTAATAAAATGGATTGCGTATCATTACCAAGTATCCTGGTTTTGCATGCAGGAAGTTTTTCCTAGTATCCAACCAAAATGATTTTACTGAATATCTTTGACCTTTCCTGAACAGGCATGACAAACATTGTCTTTATTATACCATCTACGCATTTAAAGACATTTATCATGCTGATTCTTCATTTTCTTCTCTTCTCCAGGCAAAGTAGATACATTTCTTTCATGTTTCCTTATTGCTCATATTTTCTAGGTCTTTTATTCTTATTGTTCTCCTCTAGATTCTTCCCTTATAGTCTAGCTTTTTTAGCATGCAGTATCAAAGAAAAAAAAAAAAGGATATTCCAGCTGGGACCTCACCAGCACCAAGTAAAGCAGACCTCTACTATTTCATCTATAAAGCTGCCGTTAAAGCTTTACTGAATCAGATTTTCTGGGTTTTGCACAGTGCTACAGTGTTGATTCTCTATTACAATCTCCTGCAGTTCTCTTTGCCATATTTTGCCACCTTGCCAAATGTTACTTACTTTCAATCTGTCTGATTTCTCCTGTCTACAGGAAGTACTTTGCTCTTGTCTTTATTTAATTCACCTTGTTGTTCTTGGGTCATCTCTTCAATTTGCTGAGATCATTTGGATTGCAGTCCTGTCCTCTGCAGTGTTTGCTAACCTTCTTCTGCATTATATAAACAGCGTTCAATTCTATCACCCAAATAATTCATGAAAATATTGAGTTGAATCTGGAGTGGATACCCACCTTCCACTTCAAACCCTTTCTCAGCTTAACAGCCAAACACTGATAAATACTTCCTGTGCACAGGTTTTAAACCAACTGTGCAACTGTTGCATGGTGATTTACATCCATTATGCACTTTCTTAATTTGCATGTAAGTGACATCACTCAGCCCAGTGTCAGAAGCTAGAATAAAGTCAAGTATGTCCTATCTACTGCTCCGACTCCTCAAAACTGCCACAGCTAAGTCACCTGTCATAGCTGAAGAAGGAAAGTTATTTTAGTATGAACTGATCTGGAAAGCTCATATAAGTATCTTTTTCATCTTACAATTTCATAAGAACACAGGGATTGATGGATTAGCAATTTTGTTATAGAACCTCAGGATCGAATACAGACTCTAAACAGACACTATTCTAAAACTGTAAAAAAAAATTCTATCTGTCTTTCTGATTCTCTGTGGTTGCTCTTTCAGCTTTTTAATTAGTTCTGCTTTTTCTTTTTCTTTTTTTTTTAGGCAGAAACTTCAGGTGAAATCATGTCCCTACTGAAGTCAATGCATTTTCTTTTTTTTTAATTCCCTTGACTAAAATGAGGCCAGGAGCTGACATAGACTCTTCAAGGGCTTCTCAAAGTGTCAAGTCTTATCCCTAAAAGCATGGTGATATCTTGAGAATTCTGCACATCAAAAACAATTTCATAATAGAAGAGAAGATTTTAGTTTCATTGATATGGAAATGATGTTATGGAGCATGTATCGTGCAAGCATTCGGTGTCTAAACTGACACTGTGTAAGGCATGCATAGATAATTTCCATCCTCACCAAAATGTTGTTAAATTAGATTTAGTAAAAAAGACATACTGGTATTTATCATCACAAAACACAGATAAACATATGAGTAATGGTATGAGTTCTGTTTTGTTTTTTGGCTTTCATATTTCAGTGAACTTGGAATATAAAAGATGTACAAATGTTAGAGGATCTGAATCTGTACATGAAGAAGTAAACATTTATTAATCTATTAAATATCATCTGCTTACTGAATGAGCCAGTTATTTAACTGCAGAAAAGGAACATAACTTTGTAGTTCAAATCACTTGACTGAACCTTGGGAGATTTGAGCCCATTTTTCAGCTCTGACACAGATTTTCTGTAAATCAGAGTTTCTACCTCAACTTCTGCTCTCAATTCTTGCCGCTGTAAAACAAAAGATGATTGCCTGCATGAAAAGGACAGCACCACAGTGAGGTTAAACTCAGTATTCTGCTAGTGCCTCACGGTACTAGTGGAGACACCTTACTCTGATGGTTCACCATGTGTAGTCTTGTCCACATTGCAGAATTACTTGAAGCCTTGCTCATAGAAATGGGTCCCATTAAGTTTTCTCACGTATGAATTGTTCTCTTCCTCAGTGAAATTACAGCCTATTGCTAACAAGACAGCTAGTCATCAACACCTTTAACCTTTCTTCTAACTTTTATGATGACTATGATTATCATACTTGTATATTCAAATTATTTATAGAATTTTATGGGAAAAATATTCTCTTATTAGAAACTGTTCACTTCACCACCTAATGACTTACAGTCATTTCGGTTCAAAGATATTTTTCTTTTTACTGAGTTGATGAGTGTAATTGGATTAGATGAATCTATTTGGCATATTGAGTTTCCAAGCTATAGGGCATTTGCTTTCTTTAAGAAACTGGTGAAAGTAATCTGAAAGGTAAGGAAAATCAAAAGCAAGATTAGCCACTTTTACTTCTTCTTTCTGTATCATTTGAAAAAAAAGTGCTATCCTGAGAAATCACTCATAAAAAAAGAATTTCAGGGTTCCTGAAAGTTGCATATCTACATTTTTTAAAATTATATTTTCTTGGGTTTTGCTCACTAATTCACAACAGTCAGTGAAAAAATATTGGTAGGAAATGTGTGCAGAATCCTTGTGATGATTTCTTTTGTCTGGGTTTTGGGTGAACAGATCTGGAAAACAGGCCTGGAAAACAGATCAACAATTCAATCTGTTCTATATTAACTAAATGCAGTTGTAACTGTACCTTCTTTTACTAGTTATCCTTGGGTTTGATGTTATAGAAGCCATATGAACAATATTTTTCTGGAAACAGTATACTCACCCACTTAATTAAAGATAAAAACTGGTCACGATGCAGTCTGCCAGTTTAAATGAATCCTTACATCTATGTTTCATTTTTTGTGGCATGGAGGAAATGGGGAAAAGGAGGATGATAAACTAAACAAGTTTCTTTTAGAATTTCAGTGACAATTGCTTAAAGGTTATTCATATATCTCTTAAATTATATTTACTTTGGGGATTATGCAGGCTAAACATTTGTACAATATTCTAGGTTTCTAAAACAAATATGCTGGCTTAAATCATGAAGATTAACTACAATGCATTTAAATGAATACTGATGCACTGAAAGTTTCTGTTTGTCATAATTTAAGGTGTCATATTTTGCTATAGAAAAGGTGATTGTCCCTCACAAAAACTATGGGAAATCACTTTGAGTAAAGAAACTTTAACAGTCATTTTTATGGCATGAAATGAAGTACAGCTGATTTTTTTTTAAGAATCTCAGGGGAAAAAAAAGTCTGATTTATGTTTATTCATCACTTTACATTTCAAAGTATCCAAAATAAATTTGTAACTAATAGATACAGGAATTACATAATCCATAGTTGAACCATAGCAGTAACTGGAGATGGAGGTATAAGCAACCATTTTTAGATCAGAGAAGAAGAAAAGAGGGATATCCTACCCAAAAAAGAGTTTAGATATGCAGAGCGTGATTAAATCCTTCTGGTCATCTACCTTAACAGAGAGGCCAACACCTCCCTACTTTGTCGCAACAAAAATATGATGGGACCTTTAGCAATCACAAACACTTAAGCATTAGATGATTCATCAGGACTATCAGTAAAGGGAAGTCTATCAGAAAAATGATTATTTTTCAGCCCAATGTGGCCTCCACCTACAGCAACCCCTCCAGGTTACCTGAGGGCTTTCTGTGGGAAAGAACAACATACTGAGTCATTTCCAGTGGTGCAAATGTAATCAGATAGAAAGTCAGAGATTTTGCTATTATGTTCTGTCAGTAAAATGCTCCTAATTTCCCTTTTCCTTCTTTTTTTAATAGTAAAATATTACTTGATAATCAATAAGCATATAGGAAAGCATATAATCAATAAGCATATGTTAGGGAGTGTTTGGATGGTTTAGAGCTTAATGATGGTGACGATAGGGTTGAGTGTCTATGGGTAAGAATCAGGGGGAAGGCCAACAAGGCAGATATTGTGGTGGGAGTCTGTTACAGACCACCCAACCAGGATGATGAAGCAGATGAACTATTCTATAAGCAGCTGGGAGAAGCTTCACGATCACACAAGGATCACAAGGAGGAAGTCCTAAAGGAACAAAAGCAAGCTGTCCCCAGGTGCTGAAAGACAAGCCAGCGGGGAAGAAGACTGGCTTGGCTGAATAGAAAGCTTTGGCTAGAACTTAGGAAAAAGAGGAGAGTCTACAACTCTGGAAGAAGGGGCAGGCAAGTCAGGAGGACTACAAAGGTGTAGCAAGGCTGTGCAGGGAGAAAATTAGAAGGGCCAAAGCCGAGCTAGAGCTCGATCTGGCTACTGCCGTAAAAGACAATAAAAAATACTTCTTCAAATACATTAGCAGCAAAAGGAGAGCTAAGGAGAATCTCCAGCCTCTATTAGATGTGGGAGGGAACATAGTGACAAAGGATGAGGAAAAGGCTGAGGTATTTAACACCTTCTTCGCCTCAGTCTTTAATAGTAAGACCAATTGTTCTCTGGGTACCCAGCCCCTGGAGTTGGAAGATAGGGACGGGGACCAGAATGGAGCCCCCATAGTCCAGGGGGAAATGGTGAGTGACCTGCTGCACCACTTAGACACTCACAAGTCTCTGGGGCCTGATGAGATCCACCCGAGAGTACTGAAGGAACTGGCAGAAGTGCTCACCAAGCCCCTTTCCATCATTTACCAGCAGTCCTGGCTAACTGGGGAGGTCCCAGTTGACTGGAAGTTAGCAAATGTGATGCCCATCTATAAGAAGGGCCAGAAGGAGCATCCGGGGAACTACAGGCCTGTCCTCAGTACCGGAGAAGCTGATGGAGCAGATCATCCTGAGTGCCATCACATGGCATGTAGAGGATAACCAAGGGATCAAGCCCAGCCAGCATGGGTTTATGAAAGGCAGGTCCTGCTTGACCAACCTGATCTCCTTCTATGACAAGGTGACCCTCCTAGTGGATGAGGGAAAGGCTGTGGATGTTGTCTATCTAGACTTCAGTAAAGCCTTTGACACTGTTTCCCACATCATTCTCCTGGAGAAACTGGCTGCTCATGGCTTGGACAGGTGTACTCTTCTCTGGGTAAAGAACTGGCTGGATGGCCGGGCCCAAAGAGTGGTGGTGAATGGAGTTTACTCCAGTTGGCAGCTGGTCACAAGTGGTGTTCCCCAGGGCTCTGTGTTGGGGCCAGTTCTGTTTAATATCTTTATCAATGATCTGGATGAAGGGATCGAGTGCACCCTCAGTAAGTTTGCAGATGACACCAAGTTGTGCGGGAGTGTTGATCTGCTTGAGGGTAGGAAGGCTCTGCAGAGGGACCTGGACAGGCTGGACTGATGGGCCAAGGCCCATTGTATGAGGTTCAACAAGGCGAAGTGCTGGGTCTGGCACTTGGGTCACAACAACCCCATGCAATGCTACAGGCTTGGGGAAGAGTGGCTGGAAAGCTGCCTGGCAGAGAAGGACCTGGGGGTGTTGGTTGACAGCCGGCTGAATATGAGCCAGCAGTGTGCCCAGGTGGCCAAGAAAGCCAATGGCATCCTGGCTTGTATCAAAAATAGCGTGGCCAGCAGGACGAGGGAGGTGATCGTGCCCCTGTACTCGGCACTGGTGAGGCCGCACCTTGAATACTGTGTTCAGTTTTGGGCCCCTCACTACAAGAGAGACATTGAGGTACTGGAGCGTGTCCAGAGAAGGGCAACGAAGCTGGTGAAGGGTCTGGAGCACAAGTCTGATGAGGAGCGGCTGAGGGAGCTGGGATTGTTTAGCCTGGAGAAAAGGAGGCTGAGGGGAGACCTTATTGCTCTCTTCAACTACCTGAAAGGAGGTTGTAGAGAGGTGGGGGTCGGTCTCTTCTCCCAGGTAACAAGTGATAGGACAAGAGCAAATGGTCTCAAGTTGTGCCAGGGGAGGTTTAGACTGGATATTAGGAGATTTTACTTCACTGAAAGGGTTATCAAGCATTGGAAGAGGCTGCCCAGGGAAGTGGTTGAGTCGCCATCCCTGGAGGTATTTAAAAGATGTTTGGATGAGGTGCTTAGGGACATGGTATAGTGGTGGACTTGGTAGTGTTAGGTTTATGGCTGGACTCGATGATCTTAAAGGTCTTTTCCAACCTATACGATTCTGTGATTCTGTGAAACAAAAGATAGAAAACAAAGAGATAATTTTCACAAGGGAAGAACCAGCCAATGGATCCTAGCAGGATTTGTGCTAGAACCTTTGCTCCAGCAGAATATTCAGCATTGGTCAAGCAAAAGTGATGAATAAAAGTAAGGTGACAGAAATAGCTGAGTATGCAGAGAGCTTCAGGTTAGTCAAAGTTAAGAGGCTGGGTAGAATTGCAGACAGATCTCACAATCTTTGTATTTTACAAAGTAGCGCTGATAGGACAATTTGGCCCTGATGATAAATATACAGTGATAGGCTCTAAATTAGCTGTTACCACTTAGGAAAAAGTTCTATCATGTGACTAGTTCTCTGAAAACATCAGCTCGACACTGAAAAAACAATGTTAAGACCTGCTAGGAAAGGAGCAGATCACCAGGCAAGGAATACCATACTACTGTCAAAAAGCATGGTGAACCCCAGTATTAACTACTGTGTTCAGTTCTGTTCATTTGCACAAAAAATAATGAATAAAATTGTTCAAGAAGAAAGGACAGGGATGCTGGAATGGTTGTATGAGGGGTGAACGACTGTCACAGCTTCTTGGAGTAAAGAATATTTTCCTCCAGTATCTGTTTTACACTTACAGTGTCAGGGCTGTAGTTTCAGCTTAGGCTATGGTTCCCCTGCTTTTCTGTTTTAAGGAAACATGATGTGTTTTGATTTGTTGCTTGTAAATATTGCCCTCTTAAAAACAGCAATGAAAAAAAATCTACAATAAAAAACTGAGTGACAAAGACAACTGGCCAAAATTATTTAGGAATTTTCTTGTAATTACTTGTTTTTGCTTTTGTAGCTGGTGAGTCACCCTGCCTACCTTCCCTCCCTCTCCTCTTCTGCTCCAGTAGAGCAGAGAGGAAGACAGTGGTGACAATCCTCTTGGACTGAAATATTTTACACTTGTTTGGTAGGTGATAAATGCTGCATTCCAAGGGGATTAGCACAGTGAAACTTCACTAAAGGAGTGAGAGTTTCTGCATTCACACTAAACAACTCAGGGCCTTGTTGGATCAACAGTACTTTTTCTGTGGGAAAAGCTAATACAGGAACAAGAGTCACATGAAGTTAACCAGAAACCGTTTTTTTAATAAATTATACTGTTCTACTGCAGCTGCTGTACTGTGAACACATTCAGTTGTTGTGGAGTTGTTTCTTTTTTCACTCATTTACACTAACTTGTGAACTTCTGTTCAGTTAAATCTGAACTGAGTTAATAACATGTATTGTGCCTTCTCAGGAAAGGAAGGCAATTTTTGGCAACTTAATATTCTAACCCAGATGAAACATTTGTAATGATCAGCATTACAACCACCATAAAATCTCAACAAACATATATCCTAATAAATGTAAAGGGTATAATATTGCAAGTGAAACATTTCTACTTTTAGTGGATTCCTATAATTTCTTTAAGTATGTCAATTTCATTAAAACCAGTCCTTGGAAAGACATGCTGAATTTTCAACAAAGGCAACTGAAAGAGCATTTGGCATTTCCTCCCCAAATCCATAAGCATTTAAAAATACTGGTGAGAGCATTCAGATTTGTTTCTTACCTTAGTGAAAATCATGTAATAAGTACAGCATGCCTAAAATGAGAAATCAATTTGATGATTACAAGCTGTTTTAACTCCCTTCTTCCAGATATGTCAAATATATGGTTTAAAAAATGCCATTGCTTGGAATTTGTTCAGTCTACATATAATAACAAGACAAATAACCTGTTCTAACATTGAATCCAAACAATATGAGATTTAAAGAACCATATGGAAAAAGAAAAGTGAAATTGTTTTCTGGTTTCTTGATGTTTAAACACAGAATGCAATCAAAAGTCTTATGGGAAATGTTAATTTATGGATATTTTACATTTTACTTCATTTTTCCTATTCTGTCATGTACTATCCCTAGTCATGTCCTAATGCCCAGGCAGAAGGCTGCAGTGGAACACCAGGAAAAAAGAACCCACCAACCCATCTAATACTAGATATTTCTACTACCAGGTATCATACAGATTATTTTAAATTGTGAGCTTTATGCTAGAGCTGAGTGCTCCATCTGTGACAGAATTCTAGCTACCCAAGATGGAAATACTGCTTTTCATCCATTTCCCTGATAGAAATTGAATGCATTATTTTTTAAAAAGCCATGCTTTGAGCACAATTATATTTACTTTGAAGCACCATTGCAAGATGATGTCCAGTGAATTGATGCCAACAGATTGAGGCGTGCTTGCTCCCACTTGAAGATTACTTGTCTTTGTACTCATTATACAGGTTATTGCTGTACCTGATCTCAATATTGAAACTGTTGGGGGGAGGGGAGATTTGCATAATTATATTTTATTTCCCTTTTCAAATGCAGTTTATGTAGTTCTTCCTTCAACAACATAGGATTACAGACTAAGGAAATGTAGCCACATTGCATGAACCTGCTGATATGTGATGTAGTGTAGAAGATGAAGGAATGATAGGTCAGAGTGATAGAGAGCATTCAGCCTGGATGTGAAATGATTGCAGGGATTATTGATATACCTTCCTTTGAATATTGAGATACCTTCGCTTCACCAGTCCCTTTTGCAGGTTTTGTCTTTAATGACTTACAGCGTACAAAGTGCTCAGACTATACATAATGTAGGCTATTTTAGGAGAAATCTCAATTCTTTTTATAATTTCAATGATATGTTAGAAAAAGAACTAGTGAAGGCAGAATCCAGAAAACATTGAATGTAAGAGTATTTTCTGTCTTCAGTGCCTTGACATGAATTGCACAGCTTAAATGGCAGACAGTGCATTTAAACCAAATATTGAGCTAGGAGAGGAAAATCCTAATAAGTCACACTACTGTGTTTTTCTGAAGAAAATGTCATTTTTACTATTTGAAAAAAGGTATCTGTGATTACTAATTAGACCTTGAATTTAATGCTAAAATATTGTAAATTTTTTTTAAGCTATCATATATAAAAAGCCATCAAAAACTGCATTTACGGTGCTTGGCTTAGAATAGGTTGTTTCATGGCTTGTTCTGGCTTTCCAATATGAGATGCACTTATGATGGCAGAAGATAAAATGATGCCTCCTCTGCTGATTTAGGCTATAACATTTAAATGCTGCAGTATCTGGAAAAACTGTCTGCATCTTAGTGGTAATTGTTAGTAATTTGTTGGACTGCTAGAAGTCTTCTCGACACATGCAAAATAGAAGAATAAAATATTTCTATACTAATGCTGCAACACTAAAAATATCTAAATATTGTCAGAGAACTGATTTGATGGTTAACACCAAAATTTTTCCTTTTCATGGAATGTAAGTTCTTAGCACTTTAGACAAAAATAATACTTGTGGCAATAAAAATGCACAGTATTGGAAAGTCCATTGAATATATTTCCATGTAGATGAAATCTTTCAGATTTGTGCTCTTAAAAGTGCAATAAAATTTTTTAGCATAGAATGATATCTCATAGCCAAAGTTACACCTTAATCACCAACCTCAAAAGCTGAGGAATGTTCAGTGGAATTAGTCAAAGTTTTCTTAAACAAATCCTCTAATAAAGAGGTTTACATGTTTTGTCTCTTTGCTTAAGACACATTTCTAAGTAGTTCAAATAATGGATATAGGATTTCGGAAGTGACTTTTTTTGCTTTTCAGTGCTGACTGTGTAAAATTCTGTAGAAACTGCGTAAGTACTGTATCTGGGTGCGAGAATGCTGAGGGTTTGTGTCTGGGGTGACTTTTGTGTGGTACACACACTGGCACAAGCAGTATGTATGTGGCAGGCTCAAGATAAAAAACTGGTGTAAAAACGATTCTATGCAGAAAAGCATTAATATAAAAAATATTTTTCCTCAACAGATCTGATGTTTTGGGGCATTCCTGTTTTATTGCCAAAATCAGTGTTTGTTCCTTTTTGTTGCCTCATTACAGTGTTCGTACAAATATGAACAGGTAGACAGGATTTTTAAGTCTTTCCCTTGTCTAATCATTGGCATTATTTAGTGAGTTACACTTTTAACCCCCTTTGAAGGTTATTAGACACCATTCTTGAGACACAATTACTGACAATTGGGAGCTATAAAGGTCATAAATTATCTCATCAAATCTTTGCCTGGGTAGTGGCATGATAAGAGAAGGCACTGTTTGCCTTCAGATCCTCTACTGAATTTTGTGTTTCTTTATTCTTTCATCTAGAAACCATTTAGAAAAAAAAAAATTGTAGCTGTCTATTTAAAGTCTTTTGTAATTCTAGGACCACATGTTAACAGTTGTGGTTGTAGTAGATATGTACATATCTGTTGTAACAAACCCTTTGCTGAAATACTCTAGCATCTTCCTTTTGCCTTGAGGATCATAGAAAGCAATGTAGTTTTCACCAGAATATGAGGTAAAGTTTTTGCTTCTGAGGATGAAAAGTATGACTTAAATGTAGTCATTAAATAATACCTTTTTTCTTCTACTTATACATTTCAAATATTGCAGGAATTAATTTAAATTGAGAATATTCTCAGTAATTATAATATGATGATGCTAATAAGGGATGTTGTAATGTCTTTTAAGTATATAAAAAGTGTAACAATACTGTGAGCATTCACCTGCCTGTGAAAATTTTAGCGTGTGAAAAGGAAGGAAAGTAAGGAAAAAAGGGAGTTGGAAGTGTTACAAGAGAGGCTGGATGCTGTACAATAAGCTATAAAATATTTTTAAATTAGAAGGATGTAGTTTTTTATTGTTACTGTAAAGATAACATATTTAAGTAACGCAGTTTAAAAATAGTGTGACTTGTCTTACCAGAAATATGAAATTCATTAATTTCTGGTGCTTTTTAATGGGAAAATCTTTTCATTCAGTCCAACTTTGCACCATCAGATACGTCGTCTGTCAAAAAAAGTCATTACAATGCTAACTCCTGCTGAGGAAGAAAATAGACACATATTTTGTTGGGGGATAGTAAAAAGGTCAAAGGCATTTCTTGGAATGTTATGGCAATTTCTCCTTTATACTTGCTATGTACTCTTCTGTTGAAAATTACATACCTGTGATCTGAGATGTGAGTAGTCTGTTTTACGACTGTGAGAGCTCATGATGATCCTCTAGTTTGATCTTTTGCGTAACACAGTCCTTTGAATTTCACTGAGTAATTTTTCAAATTCTGATGGAGCTTCTTCTTATCTTATAGAAAGAAACTCATTCTAGTCTGAAATATTTAAAGTGATGCAAAATCCATTGTTCTAGATAAGTTGTTCCACTGAGTAGGTATCTGTAGTGTCAAAAAATTGCTCCTATCTCATCTGAACTTATTTAGCTTCTACTTCCAGCCTGTACATCTTGTTATACCTTTGTCTGGTAAATTTAGCACCTTCCATCATCAGAATTTTTCTGTTCGTATTTATATTGTCTTCCTTCTTACACCACTTGTACTGTATCATGTTTACCAAGCTTAAACTATAAAACTACTATTAAACTACTAGGTTAAATTAAAAAGATTGTGACTCTCAAATCTCTCACTGTAATTCAGGCTTCCCAGATCCAGAATAACTTTTTGAGCTCTTCCTGGAACTCTTCTCACTTTTTCAGTATCCACTTGAAAGTGAGACATGAGAGCTGTTTCCCAGTAATGTTCTCAACAGTGTCAATAAGAGAGTAAATAAAAAGTCCAGCTCAAACGTGCACATCCTACGTATATGTTCAGAGATTACATCTATTCTCTTCTCTGTGATTTTAGTCTGGGAATTCTAGTTCATTAACCACTATAGATCTCAAAATCCTGTCTGAGAATGATTTTCCAAAATACCGGCATTCATCAGAAAATCTGTGACCTGCATTCCTAGTTCCTCATTGTAAGATATTAAAATGTATTATTTTGAAAAGTCCACCTTACTCTGTAATTCAGGTATTTGTGTAGCACTGTCTGCTGCTTATTACTGTTCATCGTTCCTCCATTTTTGTATCAACTGCATGTTTTTGCTAACATGAACGTGCAATTTCTTCTGGATAAATGAATATTGGATAGTAATTGGTCAAGATCTTTGCACTAGCCCACTAGAAATTACTCTTCACACAATTGTTCCCTATTAACAGCTGTTTTATGAGATTTACCAGTGAACTAGTTTTTCAAATTATTAGTATGTGCTACAAGGAATTTTGTATAGTGCTAATTTTGGATCTGAATGTTGTGCAGACAACTGCCCTTACAGAAGTTGTATTATGTCAGCATACTTTCCTCTGTGAACTGAACTTGTCACCTCATCAGAACTTTTGACAAGATCTGTTTTCCGTAAAACTGTGCTGATTGGCACTAATTATGCTACCATCCTTTAATTCTTTAGTATTTCTATGTTGCATCAGCTTTTCTGTGACTTTGCCCGGAACGGTAGTTCAGCTAACCAGACTATAATTATTTGGGTCATCATGTCTACCCTTTACAAAATATGCTACAATAGATAATTACAGGATTTTTTCCTTTACATTATGTTTTATAAACATAGCTGTAGATCTCCTTGCAGAATGGAAGGTACGGTTTTGTGTAGTATGTCCTTGAAAAGGACTCAGATTTGCAGGCCACAGAACAGACTGTCCCACACAGGACAGAGTACCTGCAATACACATGGAGAGGCTGAATATTGCTTACTTTTTGTATGACATAGAGAGCATGCTGATTATGCTACTGGAAAGGTTACAGCCTCCTTAAACTCTCTGCTCCATTAAGTCACCCCGCATATCAGATCATCTCTTTCACTGGTATGTTTTTAAAGCCTCTGCCACAGTTCAGTATTGTTATCCCTGTCCTGTCTGTTATGGCAGCACACCACAGAATGTATGCCCTGGAGAAACCATGAAGATGGGTGAAGATCACTACACAGAATGTGTTGAGTTCAATGATGAAGGATCAGACAGACTTAAATGTGTTTAGAAAAGGCACCATAGAATACTTATTGATTCTGGATCTTTAGTTCTCAGTTGCCTGATCTTCATGCAGTTATAATCTCAGGGCCAGATCCTCAACCAGGGTAAACCAATGTCAACAGGCAATGCTCTGTTGAATGCCATGATGCCACTATGATTTCTACAGCAGCTGAGCAGCCATCTTCATTCTGAAATGGCATTAACACAGTATTTTGCTTTTACTCCTGCAGAACAGTTGCAAGAGTTGCATGGAATTACCAAAAACATTTCTGATGTCTTAGTTTAAGTATTTACTGTGCATTTGGAGTGTTTCCAGTTTTTTTCAGATTAATACATTGAGGTGCCCTGTGTAGTCTTTTTTGAAGAACAAAAAACAGAACAGTGGCACAATCAGAAAAAACATCTAATATTTTCATGCCTGCTCTTGCCCCTTCAGTGGTGCACTTCTAAGAAACAAAGCTTAATTTCTCCTAAACCCAGCCTTCTCTTGTGTAATAAATGAGGTTGGCATATATAAAGGGAGTAGGTATGATTTGTCATGTTATTTTACCAGCTAATCAGATATACATTTTGTTGCCATCTTGATCTTGGAAAATAATTGGAGAACAAAGTGTTCTCGAAATGTGCCAGCAAAAATGTTATATTGGAAGTTCTTTTATTTTGAGGTTGCACTGCAATCCATTGAAAATCGTGGATATATACGTGGATTGAAAATACAATACAGTAACCCTGGTTTCTGTGTGGAAGAAGAAAAGTGTAAACAAAATCTATTTGATTATCCAGATTTATAAAAAGTGTATTAAAATGTATAAGAGGTATAAATAAATTTGGGAGTATAAATAAAAAATATTTATTATAAATATATTTATATTTATATATAAATATATATAAATAATAAATAAATAAATAAATGCAAATATAAATAAAATATATAAATAAATATAAAATAAATAAAATATATAAATAAAAATAATGCGATAAATAAATGCGTATAAATAAATGGTATAAATAAAAAAATGTGATCTGCATATTATGCCACAATTGAGGATTCATAGCAGATGTCACCTTGAGCAACTGCTAACCCATGTTCATGCACATGTACACATACAAAGCTTAATCAAGTCATTTTTACAGATAAAAATACTTCCAATTAAATCTTTTTATTGGAATTATATGAAATAACACAGAATAGCTTACATTTTTTATGTAGTTCACATTGCACTGCAAGGAATCTATGAATTGTCTCTGGTCTAGAATGCTCCTAAAGAGATTTTGTCTTAGGAAATTTCTAATGCTTGTTGCTATTAGGAAGTGAACAGGTCACTTTCATCAGATGTTTCTCTAAGTTTGATAAAATCAAGAAGGAAAAAAAAAATTATAAAAATCCCAGCTGTTCTGGAGGCAATATATTTGTGTTTGATTCCATGTCCTAGGAAAGACTCAGATGTTGTGCTTTTCAAAATGTTATTGTAATTGGTTTGCAAATTCCCTGAAATAGGTTTAAGGTGTTTTCTTTTTAAGTGAATCCAGTCAATATTAATTTATTAATTTTTCTATTTATCTGTCATATTTGTTGGTATAAGTAATCTTCTGATCTTGAACAGCATTGAATTATCTGTGATCTGTGAACAACATATGTATTATCTGTGATCTGGACCAAAGTAACTTCAAGATGAATTTAGATTGATAAGTTTGAAGCATAATGATTCTCCTCCCAAGCTATGAAAATTTGTGATTATCAGCTGATGAATCCAGTTCAGCTTTCTTAATCGATACACAATTTTCCTTTAGCCTATTCATTATAAAACACCATAACACATGTAGTGGAGAAATTCAATTTCTAAATTATAAAATGTCTAAAAGTCCTTGAATTTCAACTTTTTAAAATAAGTGTTTCATACGGGTCAGTCATTAGAAAGGTTCTTATTAATTCACACTTTTAGCTGAGACTTACTTGTCAGTTCCTCTGTCTATAGGTTATGTTTGCCTTCCATCCAGAATCAGTCTGCATTTAATAGTGCTTATTTGTGGCCAGAGGCTGTTGTGAATCCTTAGTAGTAGACCTCAATGTGATGTCTGACTTCATGTAAGTGTGTTTTGCATTTCGATGGACGGTTTCATGTTTTGAAGACAACTATTTAACTTGGAAAGCCAAACAAACACAGCCTCATCCTGTGCAACACCAGATCAAGATAGAACTTGATCCAGTTTGTATCACCTGAAACTGTACCTCTCTGTTCTCCATGGAAACTGACTAAATATTATTACTGTATGCCATATCAATCTGCTTTTTATATAAGTGCTATTAATGTATTAGCCTTCCATTGTGATCTAATGAAGATGGTAAAATTTTGCCTGCAAACACTGCTGTCTCTCAATCCTCTTTCCTTTCTGTATTTTAATTATTTCTCAATTCCAAATGAAGGTGAAAACAAAGCATTTGTTATCAATATTTTTATTCCCTTCCCTTTTTATCTCCAAAAGTTAAACAAACAGAAATATTAGCAATGTAGCATAAATAAACAACACATATTGAGATCCTAAGTTTAAAGGTTTTGGTACTGTAATAAAAAGTAGGTGAAAGTGGGGACTTAGAGCTAGTGCAAGCAATAGAAAATTCACCATGGATAAAGCATTGTGTGCCAATGCAGAAAAGAGACAGAAGATTCCTGGATGTTTTAGATTCTTGTATGTGAGACTAGTTTCTCTTAAGTAGACTAGTTTTTCTTAAGTCTAATCTATTTTCATTAGTGGTGGTTGGAAAAACTGATGAAAAGCTGCATTAAAAACTTAATACCTTAAAAATCACCCACAAAGGGTTAAAAAGAAGACCTATAAGTGGAGTAATTTCCATAAGCTACTGTGCTTATATATTTTAAAATAATTAGTGTAGTTTTTATACTTAGACTTGTATTATTCTTTAATGATCTGAAGAGCAAAAAGTCTTGGACCATGTTTGCTTTTTTAATAGGTAAAAATTAGGAGTGCTTTTCCTCCCTATCTTCCTTTCTTTAGAAATTCAGTGTTTAGGAGATATTTCAGGGACTTGACAGCATGATGACATAATAGGTGTGAAGGAATTGAAATCTAATTAATTAAGGTAGCATGCTTTTTCTTACTCTGATTTCAGTAATATCTGTTTAACCACTTCGGAGGAAAGGTGAAGGCTAATTGTGTCCCTTGGCTCCATATTTAAGGATAGGAAAACAGACATTTTTGAGGGAAGAAGAGAGTAAAAGCACAGAGAAAACAAAAACAAAGGACAGATTGCAAATAGCTGGGAAAACCTGGTATATCAACAGGCAGTTTCTTCACTGGTACAAAGTTACGGAATTTTTCCTTACTTTTATTCCTTTCCACATTTTTGTTGTGTTTGGGATCAGTTTCTAGCTGTTGGAATGAGTTTTATCATATTTTGCTATATTTTTGTATCATAGACTGAATTATATTTCACTTTTGGGAGGTGGAAAGGGGAAGAACAAGGAAAGCAGGAGAAAGTGAAACACCTTCAGTGCTCATTTTGAGTCTTTATTCCCGAGCTTATCTGCTATCCAATTTCTGAAGACAATTTACAGGAATGGAGACTTGGGTTTTTTTTACTGAGTCTTGGGTAGAATAGAGGGAAGGAATTCAGCTGCCTTTAATTTCATTTTTTATGTTCAGTGGAAAGCAAGGGCAAAGAGAAAGAACAGTCATGTCAGGGTAGGGCTCCTTTTTTACAGGGTGACTCCCCATTTTTCAGCTTTTGAGATGCAATCACTTGACTATGAAATTCTGTGATGCATATGCAACTTAATGACTTGAAGATGTTACAGTTCCAGACAGTTTTGGTATCAAGGAAAGTAATTTTTCTCTTCCATTTTTTATTTGATTTTAATAAGATGACAAACCTGCTTAATTGTAATCTCTTTTTCTGAGAGAGACAAGAATATTGCTATTTTTAACAAACAAGAGAAAATGGAAGGTGTTAGAATGAACTTCTTGAGGAACCATCACAAGCCTCAGCAACTCTTTCTACAAAGATGGTACATCTTTGACTTTGTTTGATCTTAATGTAAATACAGAGCAACATATTTTTGAGGACATGCACATACAACAATCCTTTCCAAAAATAACAGCAATAATACTGCCAAAACATGATACTCCACTGCACATTTATCTTTCATTTCCCTCTTCCTTAGGTCAAGGTCATTAGGGAAACACATGGGGTAGCTGTTAGTTATGTTGCTTAGAGTATACTCAACACAAGAATCAGAAGTATGGAAAGGCTAAAATTATGTTTAATTTGCTTCTCCCTGAAGAATTATTTCTATAATATATACATGTAATTTTCTCTTCAGAAAATGAGATCTAGAGAAGTGACGGATTCATGAGGCTAATGATAATTCATGTCTTAAATACCTGTCTTTACCTAACCATGTATCACCTTTTCATACAGATAACTTCTACTACATGTACATAGAAAACACATGTACTCTCTATGCTTCTCTTTCAGTCTGTCCTTAAGAGTTGTGCTCACTGTACTGCTATCAAATAAATGGTCTATTAAATGTTAAATACAGAACACATTATAATCAATCTTTATATTAAAAATTTTCAGTTCCATATAGATTTACATATACCTCCAGAAAAAAACACGGCCAACCCTACTGTATTTGAAGGGATGCTATTGAACTTTAAAGACTAGCATTCAGGCATTTGGAAAGGGAAGTCCCAATTTATTGTTCTTTTGTGAAGGCAGTATTACACAGAATGTGAACAGATAGTCATACACAACTTTAACATCAGGCCCACTGCCACATTAAGTGCACACAGTGCTGGTTATGGTCTAAAACAGTAGCACAGTATCTCTGTTCGTGACATAACTTATTTGTTGCACATTATCCAGTCTCTGCATAGAGTAAGAGCAGTATTCTCTTGAAGGCTGCCTTTATAAGTATAAATTTTCCTTTAGAACAGTCACCTCTTTGATAAAAAAGAGTATGTATAGTGCTTAGCCTTAATAAGGACACTTTTTTTTTCCCTCCCTGATGAACTTTCATTTGCAAGCAATATAGTAATTATGAATTAAAACTCATTATATATCAGAAACTAATGCATGCTGAGGTACTCTGCTGAAACATCACATGAATAGATTAGGAACAGTTGTGCAAACTGCATCCTGATAAGGCAGTCCAGTTTTCTTTGCAAATGGCTTGCCACAGGCCCAGTATTAACAGAACAGGAAGACAAGTCAGGCATTTCAACTCCTTGGCTATTCCTTGATCTGATGGGAACTGTTCCTTTTATCTAAATTACATATTTTAAGGGTGCCTAATAATCCAATTACACTGCATCTAAAAACTCTGACCTATCTTTCTAGGAAGAATGCCAACAGGAGTAACAATAGTCCAGAGTAGTTTTCAAGAATCATCCCAAAACACTTCACATACATAAGCTTGTGTGCTCGTGTTATTCATTCAACGCTCTAAAATAGTCTTTACGATGGCATGTACCAGATCCTCCCAGCCAGCTCAGCAGTTTACCACACAAGCAAAATCTTGGGTTTATATCCCAAAACGCTATTTTGCCTTCTCACATTGCATGAAGTTCCCCAGATATTTCATACCTGCAAGTCTTGTCTGTGCTGATTGTGTCTCCCCTGGAAGCTGGCACAATAAGTTACCAAATGGTTTCTCAATATTATGCTGAGACATTGGTCTGCTACTGAACAGAGGGAAGAGTGCCAAATACTGAATCACCCGTGCTACTTTCCTTAGCACCTGGGATTTTCTTTGGAAAGTTCCCAACCAATTATTATGCAGGCCAAAATCTCCTTACCTTATGAGATCTGACAAGTTCACAACCTGAAGAGACACAGATGGTAAGGCATTCCCATCATCACCAGCATCCACAAGCAAATGAACTATTTTCTGTTCAGATCTGCTTCCAAGAAGACTTAATATTTGATGGATATAATTATGTTATGTGAGCCTGAATCCAGGACTAGATATAGAACTATGTTTGCAGTGCATAGACAATATATCTCAGTTATGGATATATGACAGTGATAATATCTAAAATATATGTACACAGCAAAGGGCTCCCAAAGGAAAATGTATGAGAACTCTATAACTCATTAATTTGTTGGCCATCAGTTATAGGAAAAAAAAAAACCAAACCAAACAGTCCTACCAAAGGAAAAAAAAAAGACTTTGTTTGCAGGGGGATTTCTGTACCTTTCAGAGAATCTGGAAAGAGGCCTGTATATACATATATTTGTGTATATGTATATATGAATTCAACGTCTATGGACCTGAAAGAGTCATGGGAGAGATACACGTCTCACTATCAGAAAAAAAACTTTAGCTCAGATCTCCCCTCTGAGACAGCTAAAGTAAGAGTGGAGCCCACAGGAGTGGTTCCACTCAGAAGGCAGAGGAGAGATGAGAATAGAGACACGCTATGATAATATGGGAAACCTAATCTCAGGGTCATGGAAGTCGTTCCCACTTTCATTTCTGATTCAGTGAATACCTTATAATTTTACAAATTGGAACAGCTTCCAAGTATGGACTTACAAGGAGCTACTGCTACGAGATCTACCCAAAATTTCAGCAGGTGAGACTGAGAGACTTTATAGCTGACAAAACATGGTATTTATCTGAGTGATGGGACAGTCTAAATCAGGCCAAGGGGATTTAAACCCCTCACATTCATTTTAAATTGTCTAATCACTATACTATCAAATACAGAAGAAGAAGCAAAAAAAGAATCTTTTCAATTTTACAAGTGATGTATCTTAAGAGAACATTTTGTTAGGAAATGCTGGAATCAGTTGTTTACACATGCTTCTCATTTGGTGTCCTGCAAAGATGGATTCTGCAGCAAAGATAAAATGCAAGAAATGAAAGGAATTAACAAGACTGAAGAAATAAAATATGCAACAGGTGAAATGTTACTGTCCATATTACGTATGCATAAAGTCAAGCATTTGTACCATCTGCCTCCTCTGTTTTTGAACTCCACATATTTTTGAATCCCATCTTTTCTGACAGTTGTTGCTTTGTAGTCTGTTAATCCTTCCAAAATCTCTCTGGATTTTCCTTTTAAAAAAAGATCTATTTTCTGTTTCACAGAAGTCATTTTGCAGTTCTTCTCCCCCTCCATATCAAGATGCCTTTCTCATATAGTTGAATTGCAGTGCTTTGGCTCAGAAATTTTACAGTCCTTTTCATTGATCACAACTCGTGACCCTCATGGAGCACCTACAATTCATCTACAGCAACAAAGATGAGTCCGCCTTGATATCATTTACCTGCCTCCTTTTTCTGGTAGCTTTGTTGTCCTTCAGGGCTATCATTTCACCAGCAGTGAAACTGTGCTTATAATAGACATATTTCTATCTGGAATGTAGATGAAAGGAAAATCAGTCTGATTAATATGCTAAGAAATGTTATTCTTCTGACTCACTTTAGGGTAGGAGCAGATGAGTGTCTGAAGAAAGATGCTTTTTTTTTCTCTTGTGCTTTCTCCCATCCATAAATAAATACAGGGAAGAATATCAGCTACCCAAAGGAAGAAAACCCTCCCATAAAATGCTAAGACAGACTTGCTTGCATACCATTGTGTGATAGCCATCATCTCAATCCTCTCTGCAATTATGATACCATTTTGCTTTACAAAACTGCTGCAATTAGCATCTTTAAACATAGCCCTTTCAAAGTATGCTCCTTAGCTCAAATTTATCAGCATTTTCATTGTATAAAATTCCATCTTAATAATCCATGAAGGTCAAGCTATTAGCAAGACGCACACAAACTCCCAAAAAGCATGCCTGAAGCACAGTGGAAAATTCATGACACTTAAGTGACTTGGCTATAATTCCTTTTCATCTCAACAGCCCTTAAAACTCTCCACATGAAAACAGCAATAACCTTATGACAGTTGCAGGGCAGTGTGTTTTCTGGACATTTGCTCACTTGAGCTTTTTTTAACCCAAGGGTAATGTACAATGTCAGCATATTTGAAAAAAGTTAAAGGCAGAAACAGACTTCAAAACTGTTTTTTTCATAAGAGCCTTACAATATTTTCAAAAAATAGACAACTATGTAGATGCACTAAATTTGCATATGTGTAGTATTTTCTGTGGATAGCCTGGATTTTTATGAACAGAAAAGAAAATCCATTTCAGTTTGTATGTCCTTTTTTGTGCCTCACAATATTATTTCTTACAAATATTCAGCTGCCTTTCTGAAATCGTTTCTTCCTAGAGCTCTGAAGTCTGCATGAGGCTGTGAACTTTATATATTAATTTATCTAAGAGGAGAAATTCTATCAGGATTATTTTAACAATTTGTGTTTCAATAGTAAGACCTGAAATCAAAGCATTTGACCACAAGTGCTCCCTGTGTTTTAATTTTTACAATGTAAAACAAACAAACAAACAAAAAAACAGACATTTTTATACATACTCTTCTCCTGCAAATACCACCATTAAGGATACAAATGCATTCAATTTTAATCCACTCTTGGTTTAGGTTCATGTCATGGATGTAAATTGCCTTCTCAGTGCCTTTAGCATGAGATTTAATAAGAAATTTTTGAAACACTTCATGAAGTGCTGTTTATGGCCCTAATCTTGACCTCCCAGGGATCTTCATATTTTATTTTTAGTTTACATTTAATTTAGATTTGTCTCAGGTTTTTTTCTGCATACTGTGTGCACATTCTTCTAGCTTACTGATCCATCAGCGGTGCAAAATTCCATGTCATTAGTAGAGTTAATAGGGCAAGCAAGTGTCCATTGTCTAATGATACATGCACCCTGATACAAAAGCAAATGAAACAACATTTAATGGAATTTAATAAGGAAAGGTGGGGGAGATTGCTGCTGCCCAGGTCAGTGTTAAGAATGACAGTAGTCCATGCTAAGGGAGTAGAAAACAGGCAGCTGATGTCAGTATTCAACCATGTAAAATATTTAAGGCACATGCTCATTACCTGCTGTGTTACGAGTATCAGATCTGAACACCTTTTCACTTGCAACTTGCTGGTATTAACATGCCTTCTAAGGGGAACAGCTTGGTGGCTTGTTGCATGAAGTTTTGCTCTTGGAGAACCACTTTTAAGCTAGGCTTAGGCACGCATTACATTGTGGCCTAAATGTTAACGACTAAATGGTTTCAGTTTTCAGCCATGTTATCTACTCTGCTGGCTTTAGTTTATTATTCGTTGTAGCATGTTTTCTACTGTGAATTTTGCCATGGTCAGTGCGGCTGGTAAGTAGGGAGATCTGCATGGTCCCTCTCCATAGAGCTGCATCTTGCTAAAACGAATGCAGTGAACAGGGAACATGTTAGATCACACCTGTTCATTATGTCATCCACCTACAGAAATGATACCTCCTGTCCCATCACCTATATAGAAGGGTTTACATGCTTGACTACCTACCCACAGGGATCAAGAAAATCAAATTTTATGCAATAACTTCAAAAGCTAAAAATAATCAGTTGGAGAAATTCATTCATCCTAGAGCACAAAAGAAACCAAAATCCAATCATTTCAGCTTAGGTCATCTTCTGTGCTCCACTTCCAGCGGCCCAAGGAGACAAATTTCAGTTCAATGTAATCAAACAAAAAATGCTGGCTCCTAATTGTGATTTGTGTTCCTAGACAGTGGTCATCAAATCCCTAAGTGTCCTTGAAGTTATAATGAGTAAAGTCAGAAGTCATTTTATTTTACACGCTTACATATGTTTCTAAGTGTCTGTCCTTTGTTGCTTCATGTAGAGACTTTGTGGGCCTAGCTTGATATTTTTTACATTTTTAATAGAGATGGCTATTTGCTTAAGGACACCAAGTTCTTCAGTGCTGGAATTAATGAATAATATTTACATAGTGCATATCAACTCATAGAGGATTTTGAAAGAAGATGAATCAGTAACGTAACTGGCTGTCCTGTACTAACTAAATAGCTTCGACATTATATAATTCTGATTGTTGGTCATTGTCTTTTACTTTTCTAAATAACAAATTCATAAAACAGTTTCAAGATGAGAGTAGCAATCTGCAGAGATACTTTTAGTATACCCACCCTATTTTTCTATTTTGCACTTTATTAAGAATGGAAACAAAGGAGAGCAGAAGGTTTCTTCTCCTCTGAAGTAGTATGGTGTAGTGAAGGATTTTACTATTTTTTTAGTCAGGGAATATATTAGGAGACTTAAAAGTCAAAATAAGAAATTAACTTACCAAGAACTGAAAGTAAATGTAAATTGTAAGTTCACAGGAGTCATAAGCTTAGATTATTTGCCCAGTAGAAGTGAGCCTGATCAGCGTTCCCTCTCTGTCACCGTGTCAAGAGTGTGTGTATACATGTATGCATGTGTCTGGTTAGTGGAAGTCAAATTGCAATTTTTTATGGGCATGTTAAACCTTGCAAGATGCAGTGCTCTCCAACAACAAGATCGACTGCGAGTCTTATTTCTACCACTAGCCTCTATGACTTCATATAAAATTCCAGAATTCTGATAAACTGTCATGAGGAAAAATGATAAAGTGATTTATACTCAATTTCACTGGAAGGGAGAAATGCAGAGGCTGTCAGTCTGGGTCTTCAGAACAAATGAGTTACAGTTCATGAGGCAGCTCAATAAGGCTATCATTTCCCATCAGCTCCTATCACTGACAGCCACAGATTTACTGGATGGGGAAAGGGAAAATGGCTTAGTTTTGGTGCCAGGTGAGTCGACACTATTACTCCATCAACCAGACTTGTGTAGACAAGAGGCTACCATGAATATTTGATAGAAGCTTCTTCCCAGAAGTGCCTGTAGAAAGCAGTAAAGCTGTTCTTTCATTTGTGTAAAAAAAAGCTCTCTGTCTCTCTGTTTGGATCCTGTTGAAAATGTCCATTTGTAAACCGCTAAGGTTTCTCTGATTTATTTTGTGTGTGTGCATTTGTTTCATTCAGCAGTCTGTTTTGTGCCACATGGCTTATTTATAGCCCTCGCAGAATGAAACAAAAGAATCCTCAACCTGCTGGGATTTCATATACAATGCATTTGTCACTCTCCGTCTCGCAAAATGGCAATACAAACACAGCCTCAGAGCCACCTGTGCATGCCCAGAGGAAAGAGGCCTTTGATCTGCCACAATTACAAATCGTTAGAAATATGTATGTTCCACTTCCAGGCAGAAAAAGATTCAGGTCAAAGCTGAAAATTTGCTCTGTATATATTCATGTTAAAATAGATCAACATAAATGACTTCTATATTATCCCAGCTTTCTGTTGCACAAAACTTTCCTGGCAATTGTTGGCATCTGTTCAAAGAGCTACTATGTATGCTACCTGCATTTTTTTGAGGATGTTTGCACAGCAGGATTTCTTAACAGAAATCCAGATTTGCCTCGCTGATACTCAGATGCTAAAATATTTAACTTTTTTTAATCTTAATGATCAGTAATGGATTTAGTCCCTAGATGTCAGCATTAAACATTCTCTTAGGCTGGATTGTTGTGCTACAAGGGTGGGATAATACCTGCAGGTGTTATTGCCCGTTTGCTTTTTAAGACAGAGGTATATACTTCCAAAGGAGAATTTAATATGACAGTTAGAAACAAGGCTCTGATGTTCTCACTCACACTGATATACCTAATCCTGTGTGCAAGTCTAAGTTGTGAGTCAACCACCACTATACCTGAATCAGTCATCAGAACTATCTCTCTGTCCCATAATTACCTACAGAAATGAGATATTCTCCCACCCTTTGCTTGTATCTGTAGCTTAGACAAAATATTTTTTAAATATCTGTTCAGTTACAGAAAGTCCTTCCATCACCCACCCACTCAGAAAAAAAGAGTTGAAAAGTTCAGAAAAAAAGAATTCAAATTCTTATCAAATATGACATTAAAAAAAAGGCAAAACCAAACCCAAACAAAACCACCAACCAAACAAAAATCCCCAACATGAAATAGCATTTATATAGTTTCTCAGAATCCTCTAGGCCATCTATTCGAGAGAATCTTATCTATTCTGGTCCATAAATCATTCCTCCCAAATCTGCAGTTCTTTTCCTAGATACTAAATAAATATGCAAGTAAAAGCATTATATCCCCAGAACAACCATGGACTGTCTTAATTTGTGATTGAGTTCCTGAGTTTCCACAGGAAACTTAATTTATTATTTTCATTTTAGAAACTGAGAAGGCTATGGCAAAGGTATCCAGGCATTGCTGCTATGAGTAAACTAGCGCCAAAAGTGTTAATGATGTCAGATTTGATTTGAGACAGATTTTTTTTGTCTTGCAATGAAGATTTAGAATAACCTTAAACCTTTCCACAATTATGGAAAAGTACAGCTAACACATATATTGCTAATGATAAAATGATAGTTTCTTAGCTGAATTTTTAAACCAGGGCTAACTGTTTTGTTTTGTTTTGCCTAGAAACCGAATATGTTTCCAAAATATTCTTTGTGTGTTTCTTTTTTCCCATGTGCTTGAGCTTTTCCCATCATTGCTAATAGGTACCATTTCTATTTTCAAATACTGTCCTGCTTTCATTTCTTTTAATGATTGAAAGGTGTGTACCAGCTCTGTCTTTAATCTTTTTCTCTTAAGCTTCGAGAATCTCAGTAAATCCACTTTCTAAAATAGAAAAAAAATTGCAAAGTCAGATCAGATTAATGAGTTTGTCATTTCATGGACCATTTTTCATCTAGGAATAATAAATACAAAGAAGTATTTTCTGATTCGTATTTCTCTCTCCTGGAGCTAGAGATGCAGACTGATGAAAACCAAAAGTGTGCCATAAATGGATCGGGCTCTGTGTAGACAGAGTAAGGGAAGTGCAGGATGACTGCAGTCATAGAGTCATGTAGTATTTGTCATCTGTGATGTTAAACTCTCAGAGTACATAGCAAAATACACACTAGTGTAGTCTGAGAAATCCCAACATCTATTGCCACATGTTTTTCCACTCCTTTTTTTCTTTTTTTTATTTATCTAAATGCAGGAGATAGCGATGTTATGGCAGAGCCTCAAAATTCTCTGTGTAGGGAGCAGGAACTCATAGGAATCCCTGCATCACTTCACTTTTTGTCTTGTTTATGTTCACATAGCTGACCATAAAAAGGGATAACAAACTAGGATACCAGGGCTCCATGATCCTTATCACTGCAACGGTTCCCTGCTGTCTGCAGTGACTGACGCATTAAGTATGAACTGGAAGAACTGCATTTTTTCAGAATGTCAGATGATTTTTTACAACCTGGAGCATCCTGTATCTCTCTGAGTGAATATTATGGCAGAAAGGCAAGGCAAGGAATGAAAAGGAAATAGAGAAGGGATGAGGAAAGGGAAAAATGGAAAAAGCAGGAGGAAAGGGGAGGAAAGGGAGAAAGGGGAAAGGGGAAAGGGGGAAAGGGAAAGGGAAAGGGGAAAGGGGGAAAGGGAAAGGGAAAGGGAAAAGGAAAGGGAAAGGGAAAGGGAAAAGGAAAACCATACATGGCAGAAGGTTTCTCAATTAGCTGATGGTCCTAGAAGAATCTTGCATTTTCTAACCCTTTAATTCTAACTTGAGTTAGGGTTATTGGTCAGGACTGAGTTCTCTTTGAACTTCACTCAAGTTTTAAATTGACTTTTGTTTCTTGTAGCCTCAGCTATGAAGCGTGAGCTACAAATCATAGATTTATGAAGTTTTCCAAAATTTGAGGTGGCTTGAATTTCTCATTTGAATTAAGATCTTGTCTAATTTTATCCTGGTTTCCACTTCCCTAACAAGGTGCCCACCTCAACTGAGAGTGCTAGGAAAGTATTTTTCTCATAGTTTCCCCTCCCATCTTGCCTAACTATAACTGACTGTCAGACAAATTAGAAGTTAGAGATCCCTATCCTTTCTGAAACATTCTTCAAAAAGCTCTGATGACACCTGGTACACCTTCAATTTGTCATATTTCCTAAATGAACTGGATCCTTTCTGAGCTTCTGGTTTCAAACAAAGACCTGCAATGCAAGAGCAAATGAATTTTCAGCTTTAGTCCCTGGTTCACATTTGAAATCTATTTGTATCACAAAACCACTATGAAATCTGGCAAGAGTAACAGCAGAAGAAAACCGGAACTGAGATAATCAGGGATGATGAACGTATAGCTGAAGAGTATCACATGGGCAGTTTCCACATTGCCTGCCTGTCTGCCTTCCCACAATTTCTGACACTGGTTCTTATATTTCTTTGAACATCCTGTTGCATAAGAGTCTTATTCTGTCCCTCTGATTTTGCTCTTCCAAGGACAAAACAACCAAATATATGGGGTTTTAACCAAAGTCTGTGGAGAACCAAAGGATTTGGAGTCAGTGCAACAATACCCTGTCTTCTGTACTTGCAGCAGTCCTTCTGTACAAATATTGCACATTAAAGTTATCTTCAGGAAGAAGAAAGTGTCTTGTGAATCCTTCATTTACAGTTTTTCAGGTGAATATGTGCATGATTATATGACATTATTTCCATTTTATTTTCTAGTAAAACTATAAGAGCTGTTAAAGGTAGAGAGCCTGTGAAAAAAAGATAAGAACTTACTAGAAGGATTAATTGCTGTCACAGTTATTCATGGATGAATTATATAAATTCTGCTGTAAAACTGGGCTTGTAAGAATGCAGCTGCTGAGCCGTTTTCAAACTATATGCAGTTATATAGCTACTGATAGGCGAATCTGGCTATTCGCCAAATTGCATCACTCTACATTTCTCACATAGGTTAACATGGATGCTAGTTTTTTACAGGATGAGAAAGTGTATCTCTTGCTCAAGGATCAAATAATTTTCTTTCTAGTAGTTGAATCACCCTACAGATTTCTTTATTATATTCTCCATTTTCCAGTAATAGAGTGCTGTTTCTCTATAGCAATTCAAGGTGTAGCACGTCAACTTTTCCATTTCTTGAAGTACAATCATAAAGAACAAAAGATGGACCTAATCCATGGTCCAGCTAAATGAGAACCACAGTAGGCATGATGTTGTTTTATTTCTTTGAGCCTTAATATTCTGAATTTTCCAGTCCTGTTCAAGAAAGAGAATAGAATCAACAGTGAGGAAAGACATAAGTGTTAATAAAGTTAATTCAGGAAGTCCTTAGATCCCACTAAATTATCACTGGTGCCAGCAGAAGCCTTGAATGTTAACTGTCTAATGATACCATGTTTAATCTGATAACTCAGAAGGAGACTATAAAAATTACTTTCTTTTAATCCTAAGAAAAAAATAAAATTAGGCAACAATTAACAACTGACAGACATTAAAGGCAAAGACACATCCTGACATAGCTGATTTTTGTAAGGGTACTTTCATCCTTATGGAAGAGAAAATTCCAGAGAAAGGATGATTTTTGTTCTGTCTTTTCCCCATCACCAGATAAACAAACCATAAGGAAATTACACAAGACTACATTTATTGAATTTATGTTATATAAAATCTAGCTATACGTATACACCAATCCTCAGACACAGTTCTGGCAATAACTAGAAGGGTGCAAAGCTTTATGAAATACCTGTTTGCAAGGGGTAATTCACATGAACATTGCAATGCCATACACACTACAACATCTAATGACTAAAAGTCAGGGTCCAAAGTGGAGTCCTCATCCCTCAGTTACATTTACTGCTTAGGCTAACATATTTCTGGAGGTAAAACAAAGGATGCTGATCATCACCAGGAGGCAAGGGACAATTCCTTCTGTGTGTTTCTTTTAGCTAGTTTCAGAGGTGCAGATGTAACAGCAATACCTCCGTCCCGTCCCGTCTCCAAACTCCTTGTGTCCCACAACACCCAGCCTCCACTGCCTCAAACTTGTTGCAAGGCCCAGTCAATCACCCCTACATGTAAAGATCTCAGTCCTCGGCCTCTCTGTTTTCTGGAGGCTGCAGTCCACCCCAGCCCTTCCCTCCCTGTGCTCATCCATCACTCCCTCACTTGTCTAGCCCCTCTCCTCATACCTATTCAGTATAGCAAAACTACCCAGGCCTTTTCCTCTTCAACCTCAGTTCCCTGCTGTACAAATCTAACCACTTCAGTATGTGTCCCAGCAAGTGTTGCTTGTCGGTCATACCCTGTGGCTACCTCAAGGCTAACTCCCTGCTACATTTCTGCTGCCCGTCAGCTCTGCTGATGCCTTCCAGGTAGCTGCTGGAGTTGCCCCATCCTCCCCATTGCATGGCTCCACCATGTCTCCTGCTTTCTTGTCCACAAGAACTTCTGCTTATTCAAACATTTGGGCTGACTCAATGCACTTCGATAGGTGGCTGAGAGAAAAAATGTGGAATGTCTGGCAGTCCTGTACGATGCCTGGCAGTAGGCTCCTTAGAGCATGATTCAGACACCATCAAGGGGACAAGCGAGGAGGGTAACTCCTGTAATATTAATGATGGGCTAGAGGGGAGGCCACACATCACTACAACCTTGCTGTCATCTGCTGATGTGAAGCCTGTGCCACCCTGGGCAGTTCTCACAGGATCAGGGAGAGAGCCAGCCCACAGGAACACTGTCTCTTCATTTTGCACAGTAGCACTGGGGTTACATGGGTGACATGGCCGTCACCTGCCACGGGGGAGATTTCAAGTTTTCTTTCTGTCCTAAGAAAGTCAACCCTAAACTTCCAACCATACTAGAAAGAGATTTGGCAGCAATATTCTCTTTAGAGGTAGTCAGACTCTTGATCCTTCAAGCACAACCTGTTATACAGGTTAATCTGAATTCAAGATTATTTAGACTTGAGAGAGTGGGGGTATGGCCCTGTAATTCAGAACATAGGGGCCAAGAGTCTCAGATGCCCACGGGAAGATCAGGGGATCTGAGGAGCTTTGTCTCCCTCCTTATCTTCAAAAGCCTCAGTGGAAAACGGCAGGTTTGTATCAAATCAAATCTTGTAATCAAATATCTTGATTTCTTCAAATTGATGTTTGCTAGTGGCGAATACTTCATTTGGTGAGTTTGCAACGAGCTCTCCTTCTCTGCGAGATGTTGAGAAAAATCTGACAAGAGACCAAATTCATGTCAAATTTCTTTTGTAAATGGAAATCTGTCAGTTCTTTTGGCAACAAGGACTAATTATTTGATTGTCACATAGAATTTGCAACAATCCAGTTCCAACAAGCTGGAAAAATCGCTAACATACAACACTTCTTCATCTGCCTAAACATACAGATATATACAGAAAGCATTGATGCGCACCAAATTCCATTATTTAGTTTTCTCTAAAATACATGTTTAAAAATAGAGATTGAAGGTCTCCCTTTTTCCACAAAATGACAGTCACCACATCTTCTACTTCTTCACTGACTTTTTGGTATTTAGCATGACTTACTTCCTTCCCACTTGCATCTAGAAATAATTCTTTAACCCTAATCAAACTACTCTTTTGAGAATCATTTTTAGGCTGCCTAAAAATGATTTGATAACCAAATTGATTTCAACAGTAGCCTAGTGCCTCTGCACATGCTTGGCCATATTAATATATACTATCAAGTCTATTGAAGATCTTACCTGAAACACTTATATCTGTTCTTGCTTGTAGCTCTTAACTATTTAAAAAAAGCTTTTGATCTTTAACAATGGAGTCATGGGTTCTTTAGAAGTTTTGTCTATTCTTTCTTGGAAAGCTTGCTATGCATAGTATGTATTACCGGAGCTGTGAAGGACAAGGAATTTCAGTGCTTTCATAAATACTGTATTATTAATAGTTTGTTGCACTGGAAATAGAATAAGAACATTTAAAAATCTTTTTCAGCTGAATATTTTGCTTTCTGTTTCAACTTTTTAATTTTGAGTTAATAATTTGCAATATGAAAGTCGAACTGAATTTCAAAACAAATAAAAATAAAAATATTTTTCTTTGTGCCTAAAGCAAGCTTCCCTGAATCTGCCGATGTTTTCATGGAACATTTTCATCATAGTAAATGAGTATTTCACAACAGAAAATGTTTCCAAAATCTTGGTATGTTTTTAATTGCCTTTGTGCATTTCTGTCTGTGTTATGACATTTTGTGAAATTCCTCCACCTTACTCTGAGCTTTTGATGATCCCATCATGTTCTGTTTAGACTTTGCTATCCTAAATTTTGAAGAAATGAGTAAGGTAGAATACACTCTTATTTCCAAATTCTGTGCAATTTCTCCTGATATTTTCTAGCTGTCTTTCCGCCTGATGATTGAGGTCTTTATACTAAACCTATGTAGTTTCTTTATGATAAGTCTTTTGCTTTTCTATTTGCATTTTCATACTGGCTTTACTATGCTTTCCTACCTTTACTTCTTTCTTCTTCTTTTGCTTTTCTATCTTGTATTATCACACTTTAAAAAAATTGTACATATCTCTTACTGTAAGTCATTCATTCATTTTCTTTAACTTTATGATTATTATTTTAGACATTTCACTTTTCTTAATCCATGACACTTTCTTCATTAAAGGATAAAACTTGACTACTAATACTTGACAGGGCAATTAATGCAGTGCTTTTTGGGAAGATAGACTGTGCTTGTTTAATATGCTTGGCTTGCAGTAGTTGGAATTTTATTTTTCTGATTACATTGGCAGTGGAAAAAATCAGTATTAAATCTTCAGGGTAATGTCACGATTTTACTTCCTTTTTTATGACCTGTATCCTGCCTTGTCCCTTATATAAGTAAAAAAACCCCAAAGTGCATGTTATTGGACTATGTTAAAGCTTGAGGGTTACAGGTTTTTCCTTAGTGTGATTTAAGCTATCAAAGTAGGTGGCCTAGTTGCTCAGCATACTTTTCTCTGACTCAGATAGCAGCTGATTGAGTGAAATGATATGAATTTTCATCCCCATACTATCAGACTATTTCAAAAGTGGTATAAAATGGGCATGTCTGTTCAGAGGAGCCCCAGGAGTTAATTTTTTCCACATAGGAATCAAACAGAAGCTCAAATAAAGCTTGTCCTTTTTTCTTTCCTTAATTCATGTTACTTTCTTCCCAGTGGGATGGAATAATTTTCTTCAGTTCTTTAAGGGAGAAAATTGTTTTGTTTTCCTCATTGGAAATGAGGGCCTCCATGAATGCCTAAGCTTGTATGGGGCTGTGAATCATGCTCTGAGAAACCTATGGCCCTATTTTGGTCTGACTTCAGGGAAAGGCAGCACATTTCCAAGATTTACTTCAGTGCCCTTGAAATCAGAATCTGGATCATCCTGGTTTTTAGAATTGGAGGACCTCAACTCATAGAATCCCAGAATCACAGAATGGGTGAGGCTGGAAGGGACCTCTGGAAATCATCTAGTCCACCCCCCCGCTCAAGCAGGAGCAGCTATAGCAGGATGTCCAGGACCACGTCTGCTTGAGTTTTGAGTATCTCCAAGAATGGAGATTCTTAAGCCTCTCTGGGCGACCTGCACCAGTGTTTGACCACCCTCCCCACAGTAAAAAAGTGTTTCTTGTGTTCAGATGGAATTTCATGCATTTTAATTCATGTCCATTGCCTCTTGTTCTTTCACTGGGCCTTAGACAAAAGAGCCTGGCTCTCTCATCTTCATTCCTTGCCATCAGGTAAATTCTTTTCCTTGCTTGGTTAATGAGGAATCTCTCTCTCCCCCATCATTTCTCGGGACTGCTGTGGGGAAGACGGCTCTCCACAAATGCCTAAGCTCATCTGGCACAGTGAATCAGACTTTAGGCAATGGTTAATGCATCGTGGGTAACTAAGAAGCACCAGTCTCATAGCATAGACAGTTCCTTTTGGAAAAAAAGGAAACTGGAAGGAAAAAAGTAACATGTGAATCCTTTTATCTGAAATCTGAGCAGGTTATAAATATTATCAGTGTGTCATTGCTCTGTAACTCAGAAATTATAAACATTAATAGAAAGTAGACTTAAAGAAACTGCAATAGTGTCTGCTTGTACTTGACTCATTCTAAGCCACCTGTAGTAAGTTCCTGTTCCTTAGATTTGTTTTCAAATTGCAAACTCAAAAACATGTCCTGAGCTTAAGAGAGTGGAATTTCTTTTAAAATTAAGTCACAGAAAAAGGGATCTGAATCATTAAATGGTAAATCATAAATCCATACCAGAAGAGGAAAATCAGAATCTTATTATTTACTGTTCCAGACTTTTAAGAGCTGAAACCTGAAGCTGAATTTTAGCTAACTGAAAATATCTTTTGAATTTGGAGTAAACCAAAAAACAACTGTCAGCAGAAATATATGGATCTTTGATAAACTCATCTCTCGATCCCTGTGATATTCTGCACTCAGTGCACACATAGACTTCTAGGACTTTCACACAAATGTCAAGGGAGTATTCATTCCAAAGGCTGCATAGATATATCAATTTATTTCACATCTCTGAGTCTAATAGTTCAAATGCTGAATACTCTCATATATATTTAGGATAAAACATACTATCAGAAAATATCAATCTAGATGGTGAAATCAACTGAGAGAAATATTATTACTGATAGAGCACGTTTTTTGTAATGCAAAATGCTTTGGAGAAAACATTGGGGGTTTGTTAACAGAAATGAAAAGGGAATGGGGAAAGCATAGTGGGATGAAGACAATTGTTCAAAGATGTTAAAAGTTATTTTTATAGGACAGATTGTTAGAGAAAATAAAATATTTATGCTATTTATTTGGTGATTTGCTATTTCCCAGAGTTTCATTTAGACTTTTGCATAATGCAAAGGTATTTACAGCAAAAATATTTTTAATTTAATCTACCTGCACTTTTTATGAAAATCACTGTACTTCTTAAATGGCCTTATGGTGTTTGAGAACTTAAGGTGTATATGTTTCAAATTGCTTAAGGGTTGGAAATCTGCTGCTTAGGAGCACAATGTAGGAGTTCATAGTGATGCATGAAAAATAGATGTAGCCCAGCTGTGAAGCAATACAGGAGACAGCTAAAATACATGTCAGCAAAACTGGAAATGGAAAAGCCAGTTAAAATAATGATATCCCTCAATGTAACCTCAATTTCTCTGTGTAGTAGTTTTATTGGGATTTTGCAAGTTCCCTCTACATGTATATATTCATTGAAATAAGATCCAGTTATGTTCAAAAGTAGAACTCTTATGTGTAGAGTTTTCCACAAATCATAATATGTATCTTCCTTTATGCTGACATATCCTTTTCATTAATGCATATGCAACCTAAAGATGTTGGGAAACAAAGCTCTCTATTCGTTTTACCACTTTGCTGCTGCTTGACTTTGGGAAAGTCATTAATACTTCAGATGAAAATTTTGAAGAAAAGGTCTCTAAAGTTTAGCTCCTACTTATTTCAGTGCTGGTGACATGCTTTTAGAGCTATTGAGTACCACTGGTTGTTGTGTTATCTTTTTTATCACTATGGAAAATTTTGACATAAACAATCTGTTTACTAAAATTCACAGAGGAGTGTTTTGTCTTCCCAGTGAAAGACTGGAAATATGACGTTTAGAAACACTGCTTTTGGTTGAAAATTTGGAGAGATTTCCAAGGAATACGTTTATGGATACATTTAATAAATATGTTTGCCTAATGGAAATTATTTTTCCAATTAGAAGGGTTTGGGGGATTTTTTTCCCATGTCTGTGCTTTGACCGGTCCAACAGTAACGATTCCTCTCTCTTGGCTGGGTTTTTCTCTCATATGGAAGGAAGCATGCAAATAATATCAACATTCTGACTGTGCACTTTATATTTGGATGATTTCAAAATTCTTGCATATTTCAGAATGCTGTCTGCTACAGGAGCTGGTTGAAGGCGAGAAAAGGACATAATGCAAAAATGCAAAAGCATTCCCTGCCTCTCTGTCTTTCTTAACACAGATTCAGAACAGTTATAATATGATGAAAACTAACAATGCAGTAAAAGTCGTTAGCCATACTTATGCAAATAATGTTTTACACTGTGCCAAAATTAATTGTGTATGTAAATTTGAATACTGTAATAATGGTATAGTAGAAGGAGCACTGGCATGTCACGTCTACGGTCATTTAAATCTAACCCGAGGTTTTAACCAAAATTAGAAGAGTGTTTTAGGATTATTACCTGTTAGACAGTAGTCCCCCGTTATCTTTAATAAAGACAACATAATTTATTACAATTAGGCTTAATTGGCAATTCTCAGTATGTGTTCAGCAGAATGTCATGACTGAGACAGCATGGACAATCACTTTATTCCTTCCGTCCCCAAAGGTGATTTTCCTCAGATCATTTCCAAGCTCTGTGATAAATAGTATGAGGATCTCATTTGAAAAAAATCAAAATTATGAATTCTGCATCAGCAGCTATCACACATTCAATTCTTCCCCAAGTTAGGTATTCTAGGCAATTCAGCAGACAGGACACTTCAGTCAGAAGATATCTCAAAGTGTATGACATTAGATACGAAGAAATCAAAAAAATATGCTTTACAGTACTTACATTCATGAATAAGATTATATTGGCGAGTGCTGTTGAATACTATGATGGCAAATCTTTGTGTGTTTAGAGAGAATAAATAAAACTAACACTATCTTGAATTTTGTGAGCTAGTCTGTCCACCACTTGGACTGTATTTCTGGAAAAGCTGTAACCCCATTCAAGGTTTTTCCTCTGTTCTGGAATGTTTGAAATCCTATTCCACCACTGCTGAAAGTGTTACAAAACTGCAGCTTATGCACAAACAGCCGAACTGACTTCACTGCATTTGTTTGTCTCAGAGGACATCCTTCCTTATCAGCTACATTTAACTTTCACCGATTATCTACTACAGCGAAAAATTTTTTTTTTTTTTTGCAGCAATCTCTGTGACCCAGCACTGAAAAATGCAAAATGTTCGCAGGCAAAGAAAAATCTCTAGCACACATCTGCCTGTCATTTGTGCAGTTGCTTCATGGGTACAAGGGAAAATGTGGGAAAATGAACAAATCTAGTTTTTATTCCTTTTATATATGTAATTTCTGTGTTCCAAAATCCTGCCAAATATTGTTGTTCTAGATCAGTGTTAGGGTGAAGCATGAAAGCATGGCTCTAGTTCGGAAATAAAAGAAAAGAAAACTCCTGGCCTAGCCTATGATATGCTCAGGTTGGACTAATCTAAAGGACAATCATATTCCTGAGAATATGACAATAGATGTAGACAACTAATTACCTTTGTATTCCTTGAAATGCAGTAATTACTCTCTTCTGGAAAAATTAACATGAAGTGACTTCATGGTATACAGGACTTGCTTACTGAATTTGGTATTAAAGATGCCTATGGATAGTGATACATGGATAAGGTACATGGTATGAGGAACAATGAAATCTGCCACCCTTTCCTCATAGTGAATACTTAAGCAAGAGCAGTGTTAGATCTCAGGATAAGTTTTGTGTTCAAATTATACAATTTTTAAATTTTCTTTCAAATACAATGAGTGACCAGAATAGAAATGAAGTGTTTGTGTTTGTAGGGCTTTTTGTTCTTAAAGGAAACATTGAGAAGTTATAATTTCTTCTTGGGGCTTAAACACAGTATTCACTTCCAGATGCTGTTCTTCCTAACAATCCATTTCCATTACAGCAGCATCACCTCTTTCAACCTCTCTAAGTACACTTGTTCAGCATCAGAAGCATACACGCGATCCTTAAGAAAAGTAAAAATACATGCAGATGTGGGGAATGTAACCACATATTTTGATAAGAATAAAATATTATGCGCCAGAATGTATTGTTTTGTAAACTGATGGAACGTGAAGAGAATAATCTGCCTCAAAGCACATAAATGCATAGTACAGTATCTGAAGAAATTTATATAATGAAGAATCAATATTTCACTCTTTCACTTGAGATATAAGATCTGTGTCTTGAAATGTGCTGGTTTTGACCTATGAGAAATGGAGAATTTAAACAGTCTCTTCAGTGCAGTAACAACACAATACATTTATATAGCATCTTCCCTAAAAGAGTCACAAGGGGCCTATCTGTGATCTTTCAGCATGTCAAGCATACTGGCTCTGACTAATTTCTAGTGTGGTGAAAGGAAAAATGAATGTTGTTTAGGTCTCCTAGACAACAGTCTATGCTTCGAAAGTAAACTATGCAGTAGGTATATATTTGATTCAAATCTAGGATTCAATTTGGGAGTGAAAGAACATGAGTATCTGGCATTGTTTGCCTGGGCTGCTTCAGATGGACAAATAAAAGTCAGCCAGACTTCAGTATTATTCAGTTCTGATAATATTTTTTTTTTAATATAGATATCTACACAAAAATATTTCTCTTCTATTTTCCTTATAGAAAAATTAATTCCATCAATTTTAGTGTATTGATTTTTCTTATAACATAACAGTGAAGTCTGCTATGTGTAAATTCTATTTTACAAATGGGCAAATGCATACTATAAACCAACAACTAGTAATGCATTTCTTTGTTGCTCTTTAGATATTATGTTTAACAAAACATTATTTTCCATGTTTTAAACCTATATTTCTCCTTATGGATAGTTTAACTTTCCAAATAGATGTCTGCTGTCCTCAATTGCTAACCCAGGTACCATAGTAATATGAATTAGACTGAAATTTTTGTAACAGGCTACAGAAAGGGGAATATTCTCCACAGAAAGTAACAAAGAAGTAATTAAATCAGCAGTGCTTTCCTATATACTCATGATGACATCTTTAATACCACAATTATGAAACAACCTCAATGTGATTTCTAGTATATATGTTATCATATATAAACATTGTTTTGCAGGGTTGATTTGAACAACACCGCATAGATTAACTAACTAAATGAACTTATTTTCAGCTGCATCAGATTTGGGGGGAAATTCCAATTAGCTGAGCCAAATTTAGCTAAACCCTTTTTCCAGGACTACTCCTTGGGGAAAGAGGGAAGAAATCAACCAAAATACTCTAAATGATAAAAAATGTAAACAATTCTTCAATGGCATTTTATCCTGAAGAAATAAACTTTCTACATGAAATGCTGAATTTTGAAAGTGGAAATTGATTCAAAGGCTCCACTCTGCCTATTAAATAATGCTACAGTAACATAAAAGAAAAAATTGTGTTCTATGAAAATTAATGTTTGAGGTCCCCCAGATTAAGAGAAGCATTTTATGATAATTTGCCTCTAGACTAATATTGCTTTTCTCTAGCAGGCAAAATAATTAAGTTTGCTTCTTTATTCGTTCACTGTTTTTAAATTTGTCATAGCCACAGCCACTAAAGTTTAAAAATATTAATTCAGGAATCCATAAAATTTGAATTATGCCTTTATAAAATTAGATCGGCTTCCCAAGTTATTTTTCATTTGAAATACTATATGTGAATTTATAAGTAGATATGCTGGTTTGTAAATTAAAATGTGACACAGATAGATATTTTAGCAAGTAGTCTGAGTAGAAAACAGGCCTGTTTTGGTTGCCAGTCTGTATCCTCTCATTTACTTTCACAAGCAAAAACTTGCCATATTTCCAAGTCTGTGACAATTCTGATGCAAAATAATTAGATAATTGTAATTAACAGGTATCTTTTTTCTCTCATTAGAGGACTTGATATATCTTTCTAGAGCAGCTGTTTGGCTGTCAGTATTGGCCAGGTAGCTTTTTCCTGTTGAGGAATGTTTGCAGGAACCATTTTACTTCTGAAAATAGTTTGAAAGTTCTTTCAGCCGTTTTTTCGCAATGTTAACTGCAGCATACTTATCCGTAGGAAATAAATTTAAATTATTTGTTTTATGGCATTTTAACTGGAGAGTATGTACACTTCAGGATCAGAAATGAAAAGGTAAAGTCAGAATAAGAGATAAGATTTAAGCCAAGTAAAGCGGTTGATAGTAAATTACTAGTAATTTTTTAGAAGAGATCACTTTAAAACATACATATAAAAATGGACTCTCTTCTTCCCTCATACCAGCTTTGACAGTAGTGTAATTCTACGGTATTTGGAGGATTTTTGTAAAATCACATCTCAAGCCTCTGTGCCATAAATCCCTGACATGAAGAAAAGAAAACCCTTGTAACTTCAGTGGGACTCTCTCCTGGCATTCTGCTATTGGACTGCATTTGCATGGGGAAGAGGTGGGGAAGGGTAGGATGCAGGATCAGTGCCTAAATAAGAAAGGCATCTAGCCCAGTGAATTAGGGAATACAAAGGATGACAGACTGTCAAGTCACT